>NC_134484.1:412493021-412643021 GCF_040206685.1 Ascaphus truei
TGTGACTCACGGGTGTCTATGTATTACAGAAGGGACGTTATGAGTGCTGGTATATCCTGAGGCAGGGTTAAACGTCGTTTTTGTAGAGTTTTTTTTTACTCTGTTTTTTAAACCTTTTCAATCTCACAGCAGATTTACGACAGGGGGTGGGCTGATGTTGTTTTCATGGGGAAAAAAGAATATTTAGGTATTGGCAATGTAGTAGGAATTCCGATTTCAACAGAGGTGTGTTTGGACCAAACACGTGAGTCTCATCGTCCTGCGCCAGTGACCTCTCTGGGAGAAAACCAATGGCATTTGGATAATGTACTGTATAGGGATTACTATTTCATGTGTTATCCTGTTATTTTGAGAAACTGTTCTGCATTTATTGTAATTGTATTGTCTTGTAATCCTTTTTTCTGTAATCGAAGTACTGTATTTTTTATATATATTCAAATAGTATTTACATTTTTGGACACATTTTGCTACAACAGATGTTTGTGTGTTAAGTGCATAGTTTTTTCATCTCTTGGGTAGTGGCAGTGTATAGATATGATTGCAATTGAGTAAGGGGTTAATATTCTTATTGAAAGAGGAAAAAGGCGAGTTGGCTAGAGTAGCCGTGTGTATTAACCCTGATTGCATATCTAAGGCATGTGCTCACTTGTGTGCTGGTTGTGACAGGTGGTATTTGGGGATGGATTTAGGGGAGATATTGTCCATTTGAGGGACCTTTGCGGAGGTGAAGTGGGACAGTTTGCGGGCATGAGTATTAACCCTTGTCCCGTATGCAGGTCACGTGCTCACAGATTTGCTGTATGTGACATCCCACATTGTCCATCAGCATGGATTTTACCAAAAATTGTCAGTACAAAGTCGTGTAAAACATTGGCCTAAAGTAACATTAGTTGTAACGCGCCTGAGTTCAGGAAAGCGTAATTATGACACAAATAGATACTTTTTTTGTCATTAAAAAAACAAACGTTATAGTGTTAATCCATATTGTACACGAGTTGGAAATACACACATTACCTCAATGTAATTCAGGGAACATTCAGTGGTATTTTGCAATGTCAGGTTGGTAAATCTTAGATGAATTTGATCACTGGGTGCTTGTCTGATGATGTAGATACACTGCTTGTTTCCAGTGTAAGCATTGGGCCATAAAGGAGACAGGATAAAACCTTCGTTGTCAGTGAAGTTGCCTCCACAACCGGGTTCAGCTGAAATAATAAAATAAAAAAATTGTTACCAATGCATACATTTAGCATTTCTTCTCGCAAATTAGGATTACGTAGATTTCCTAAATGTATCAATTCCTATTGACTATTTACTTTTCTTAAAACAATTGCAAAACTAAGGATTGGAAATATTATGATTATCTCGGTGAGTTAGGACAGGGGTGCGTAAACTGGGGGGCGTGAGATTTTCGGGGGGGGGGGGGGCGCAGTAGTTACTGTGGCCCCGTGGTTCCCCGAAGGCATTTTAATTAAATGCCGGGGGACCGCTATAAATTCCCTTCCCTTGGCTTCGGCGGCGTGTTGCCATGGCAACTCGGTGTCAAATGACGCAACGGGGTCACATGACATTGCTTCAAATGACGCAACGTGACAAAGCGGTATCATTTGATGCCAGAGCCGGCCGGGGGGGGGGGGGGCACCAGCAGGCAGAGGGGCGCAGGTGGAAAAGTTTGCACACCCCTGAGTGAAGGAAATGTCCAAACACCTTTATAACAAAGATGATGTCTTGTGGAATGTCACAAAGCGTTACATATGACAGAAGCAGTCGTCATATTGGTCAACAATGAAATGTTACTATTGTTTCTGTCCAATGTCACAATGTGTTGCATGCTGGCATGCACATTACAGAGCTGCAACAATGCACAGTCACATTCATTATAATATCTTCAATGTAAAGAAGGATTTCAAGGAAAAATTGCCGGATGTTTTAATTTTCATGCTAGGGGAGACATGCTGGTACAGGAAGTCTTCTAGCACCAGAAAGTGTCTTATTGCATAACACTGCTTAATAAATATAGGCCTTAAAGCTGCAGACAAAGCAATATCCTATGTGTTTTTTTTTAAATAAATCAGTTCTGCACTATGAGAAAATACTTGTAGCATTTTTTGTAAACAACTCTGAATTACATTTTTAATGTATTGTAATGTACTGTAACAAGCCATTTTTTTTCTATAGCAACCATTTCCAAAGTGACTGACACTGAGTCAATAACTCCTCTGCAGTCATTTAGTGAATCCCCTGAGCTGAATCTTCGCCGATCGATCACAGGAGAACGGATCGATTGGCAACTTAGCTAATTACAGATTGTGTAGACTTTATTGATGCACATATTAAAGGGGGGGACATAAAATAAAAAAAAGCAGCTTGGACTGCTGCTTTAATATCATTTTGCTCCAAGATTTGACAGCCATATTTCCCTAGAAGGAGTTGAAATACTGGTAACTACTTGGATAACTATCTCCAGAACGTGGAGGTCAGTGGAGCTACAAATAGCACAGTTTAGCTCCGGGGGACACCCCAGGTTGAATCCTGTATAAAAAACAAGCAGCTGGGATTTCTGCTTTAAGAGGATACACATTGTATTTGTGTGTTGCATATCCTGTTGTTAAATTGCTACGTTTTAGTAAAGGAAACTCGTGGCTCACCAATCAACCATACATGGCCTTAGTATAAGACATTCTTACTCACAAGATGACGTTATATAAGTAATATGAAAGCCTCTGTCAGTCATCGTGCTGTCGGAATGGAAATGAACCCATGCATACGGGCCAGAGGTTTGCAGAGGAGACGGGGATCCAGTGCTGCAATATTTTCCAAGGACTTTATCCTGCGAAAGAAGTCCATCTCGAATCTACAGCAAACAACAAAGCAAACACATCATCATAAACATGATTACACTGCTTGTTCAGCTCATCCTGATGGCTGTAAACAAGACACTGCACTTTTTGGAACATATTGCTCTCATAGTATTACAAACCGGTTTAATACAACTTTAATCACCACAATACATATAGTTCCCATATATTATTTACATGCTTTTTTACTTTAAAACAAACACAAATAAATCACTTTTTGGCAACATATTTAACAAACGTTGTCCCGTGTAAAATCCAGTGAATTAAGGTTGAATTCAACTTCAAAGTTTTAAAGTTTCAAATATCAAGTGTTACCATGTGTTGCAACCGTTTACTTAAAATGTTATTTTATTCATTGCTAGGAAACCTGCAAAGCAATATAATGCTGGGCGCAAAATGTTACAGTTCCATCAATGACTAAGGGGGTCATTCTGTATCTATCTCTGTGTTGAAGTCAGTAAGGGTTTTCTACAGAAAATAACCCGAATGGCCAAATCGGCAGATATAAAATAAGGCCCTAAATCAGTGCTAATAATATAAGATGGGTCTATCTGTTAATGTAAGAAAGCTGTGCTATGGTACAATGCCATCTTTGTATAATTTTATATTGCAGCTGCATCAAATGTAACAAGAAACTTGTTGTGTTTTACATTTGGCACCAGCTGTGACGTGAGGAAAATGCTACCAACTTGAATGGCCGTTTTCGCCCGATCATACTTTGATCAGCCACCTAGGAGTCTATTGAATCAGCCCCTATGATTTCAGTGAAAAAAGGAAAGGCAACAAGCCACAGACTTGGCTAAAGATTTGAATATAAAAAAAAAAGAGATATAAGATATCTGATTACAAAAGTAATGTAACTGAAGCGTCATAACACGTGGAAGCGATTATGGTTTTACAATTGATTGCAATTTGGGGTAAGATTCACAACACATGTCCGCTGAAATTTGTCTCGGTTTTCATAAGCCTGTGTACAGGGGAGTCAGACTGGGCAGATATTTTGTAAGCACAAATGTCAAACCATTCATTCCCCATGGGGCCAGCATATAGTTTAGGGCAGGCCTGCACAACTCCAGTCCTCGAAGGCCGCAAACAGGCCAGGTTTTCAGGATATCCCTACTTCAGCACAGCTGGCTCAACTAGTGGCTCAGTATAACTCAGCCACTAATTGAGCCAGCTGTGCTGAAGTAGGGATATCCTGAAAACCTGGCCTGTTTGTGGCCCTCGAGGACTGGAGTTGTGCAGGCCTGGTTTAGGGCAATATGCTGCAATACTGTAACCTGCAGAGCAATGTGTTTCTGACCTTGCTGCTTAAAGGGTTAATGACTTCCCCTGGTCCTTTTACCTGCCAGCACTTAGTGCTTGACCTTGGAGCCTGCAATGGATCTCCCCAACACCCACCCTGTGTATACCTATCCCCAAAATAATACTCATAATAAATAAACACACACAAAGGTCTGGAGGTACAAAGGCTGCGGCTTTATTAAAATACATCACGTAACCGGATAAGTGCCAACCCTGCCAGAGTGCTCAAGCATCGGGTAAAGACCAATGGTTCTCAAACCAAGGCTTGCAACACCCACCAAGCCGGGCACTGCACCGGCCTGGCTGTTTAGCGAGAATGGGTACAAGGAAGTTATCCTTTAATGAGCCCTGCCCACTCGCTGCTCACAGCCACCTCAGGGCTTAACCGAACCATAGAGCCCCATCTGGCAAGGTTGCCACCAACAGTGCAATTTAATCCTCTATAAACTAGCCCCGTACTGCCAGACCCACAAGGATACTTTCCAATCCCTCCGGAACCATGATGTTAAATAGTGCCAGAGAGATGTACTCATCGTCAACTGGGAAAATAGGCCCCAGGTACCCAAAGCACCATGAGCCCTGCCCACTCGCCAATAAATGCCACTACTAGGCAATTACTGTGAGCATGGACTACCAGAAACCTAACTTGCGTTAGCCTGGCCCAACGAGGGCCATGCAGCCCAACCCCAGCTTCTTTGCCCAAGGCAGGCACCGCCCCACAACTCACTACTAACCTCACCCAGGAAAAATTAACCACCATCAGCAAAGGCGGGGCCCCATCCCCCACAAAACCACAAAAAAAGAAAAAAAGTGCTGGAAAAAGCGCTTAAATATAATGAATAAAATATATGTGCATACTCAATGTGATGAAAATGTAATGAATCTAAAACAATAGTACAAAGAAGCTCACATTTATGTATGAGGTAGCCAGCCTGACTACAGAGTCAGGAAACATACAAAGAAAACACAAATACAGACCGGCACCTTGGAAAATTAAGTCCAACAAATATCCAGATACACTGGCAAGAGCTATGCTCCTTGTGGGACAGTCCTGTTCATCCGGATCGACCTTGTAACTTCGTGGAAGGCATCCGAGAAATATGGAATAAAACACAAAGACCCCATCCCCCACTGCTACTAGTACAGCTCCAAGCATGAATACTGGCAACAGCGCACACCCTTTGACACCCATATAACCCCTCAAATTTTCATCGGAGCTCACTCTTATCATCCCTCTTGGCTGAGATCGAACTCATCCTTTACCTCACCAACCAACACTATGAGCCCCCAGCTCATCCCAGATTTTCAGAGGTTCCCAATTTATCTTCCCTCAGGCTGAAATTGAAACCCAGCCTTTACCTCATCTGGTGCAACACTGCCAACCCGCCCTGTGAGCTACCACCTATCCACCTTTCTAGCTATACACCCCCAAGGCTTCCCTGAAGCCTGGTAGCAAAGATACCTCAAAATCTCTCCTATCTGGATCTTCCACTCCACCTTGGCTTGTAAATGACACTCCAATCAGCTGGTGATGTACATATAAGCATCCTTAAAACAAACATCAGAAGAATTACCCATGTTGGCTGGACCCACCCAGGGGCCAGGCAGTGCCCCCACTGCCCAAAACAGGCACCGCCCTGCCTGGGCAAGAACTAAATCAGCGACCGCCAGGGGGCACTCTCACTTTTTATAAATATAAATGAAGTTAAATTATTCTGTGTGCTTAATTAATTATATATTTTTGTATATTCAAGAGAGAGAGAGAGGGAAGGAAAGAGAGAACCAATAAGAAGGCAATCACCAATGTACCATCCAACAACTATAATGTAGCATACTGTCCAAAAGGTTAAGTATAAGAACAAAGGAAGGACTAGGACTCCAATGAAAAAAAAGTGGTATTTAATGACTCAATGTTTCCAGTTCCAGTAAACCAATAAAAGTTTATTTTATTTTGATCATTGAGTGCCTGCCAGAGACACACACACACACACACACGTGTGTCAAACCCAAAACTGAAAAAAAATAGTCCTTAGCCGACACCAGAACTAACACTCAAAAAGTGTTTAGCAGCAAAACAAAAACACCTGGGCCAGTGAGCATTTCAAATTAAACAAGAATCTAGGAGTGAAGACTCCCTGTAATGATGTCATTCCTTTACATTTCCCTTTATTAAGGTGTAACCCCCTCCTAAATGGTTACTGGCAGTGTTAGTGTAGGCTAGGCCCGCCCTGGGGTGCTATAGGGATCCAGACGTAGGGGTATTTAAGGAGGAGAGCCGGTTCTGGACGGTTAGGTTTACTTTGTTATGTTCCAGACAGGGACAGTAACATTGTCAGTCAGGACCCCTAGAGAAAGATTAAGGGAGTCCAAGATAAGTGCTAAATATGAAACAGCATGAGGCCTCAGTAACGAGGAGACCTGGATGCCGGCGGATCGGCTCTAACCGCTGATATGCATATACATATTCAGAAATAATGAGGAAAGAGGTTCCACAACTATTAGGAAGGGGGGCCCGGGTCTTATCACAGTAAAGGAACAAGATATCTACCTTCATTCAAGTGTTAAGCGAGGGCACTGATCAAAGAACAATATTCATGTAAAATACAAGGCAACGTGTCAATATCTGGATGAACGGTCCCTGTGTTTGGGGACACCAATAAATGACAGTTGTGCTATAAAAGTTCCAGGTGCCATTATAATAGAACCTTTCTACCTCATCGCTCAGCGACTTGAATTCCAGCACCAAGTCAAGGTAAACCATGCGGAGTAGCCATACACAACCCACACTGATGTAACCTCCCTAGGAAGCCGGGCAGAGCGGGTTACAGAGGTATTGCGCAACACTTAAAGCATTCAATATATCTATACATATGTGTTTGGTTTTATGTTCACATGACTGAAGAAAGGACCAGTCTAATCTTGAAAGCATTCAACCATGAAGTAGCCCACATACATACATATATATATATATATATATATATATATATATATATATATATATATATTCCACAATTCTTGGCCTTCTGATACTTGATACATTACCCCAATAATGCCTATGAGGAACCATCTTTTTAGAGTTAACATTTACACTTAGGCCCATATTAACTAAGCAGTCTTTTGTCATAAGACACCTTCTAGCACTGGATCACACATCTTAAAGCCCATTCAAGTCAATAGCATATAAGGTGTCTTCCAGCTCCCGAATGTGTCTTATGGCAGAACACTGCATAATATTTATGGGCCTGAAGGAAGAAAATCAGTTTGCAGCAATATCATTTATTTACCTCAAGATAATCCTTTTCACAGTTGATGTGATGTTCAAGGCTTAGTGTACCAAAGGCAAAGGTAATGTAGAGTCCAGGATCAGTAGAGATGGTCCAGTAGCAATCTCGGCTGGGAGGATAATTGCCAGGGTAGCCAGGTGAGAAAACTGATCCATGAGTTTCTGATAGCTGACCCCCACATTCTAAACATGAAAGTAATGCTTATTAGAAGTATGTTGTTCTTGATTTTGCCTACAGTTGAAGCTAATTTTGGTACTGAATTTAAAGCAGAAAAATTTGTAAATTTGTAAAGCTAAAACAAACAAAAAATGTGTAAAGCTAAAACAAACAAAAAATTGATGTTGCCCAAAATGTTATATTGTATTTGCTTGTCTACAGAGTAAGCTGCAAAATAGACAGTATGTTTTATTAAGCAAAGTTTAATCAATGGCCTTTTCAGAAAGTAGCTTTCTACTTTGTACTGTATTTGAGATATTTAATCAAAATCTGGTTTTGCTCACATACAATTCAGTTTCGGTGATAAGCACTGCTTAGTAAATATACATTTTCTGAGGCAATATTCCAAAAATATTTTTACAAAAATAAGCCACTTCCTGTACGTTACTTTTACCTGGCTGCTGAGACTCCCAAGATACCCTGAATCCTCCAGCATTGGTGCTATGGTCCGAGCGGAACCAGAAATATAATGCATTGTGAGAGCTGAAGAGCTCTCCTGGAACTGTGGTTCCACAGTATTTTCCTATCATAAATTCTGAAGCTGATCCTCCATCATGAATTTGCAGGAAGTCAAAGTTGCATCTGGTACTCGGCTCCAATTGGAAATAAGGGAAAGTAATACGCAGAATCTAACAAGAGAAAGTGGTACTTAAGAGTCTGAAAAAAAATTGCGGAAGGTGTTTGAAAAAACACGTCGCTCGTTAGTCACCCTATCCCCATTATTGCAAACTGCCTCTTCAAAGCAGTACTACTCAAAACAGGTCAAAGTCATTGTGTCAACACTAAAGTATAAGGCCATTATTGAAATTGTCACTATCACTAAGGATAAATGTCAATTTTGTAATGATCTAACTCTGTTGCTGCACATGGTGTTATAATATCCAGCTACCATTAAAAGCTTTATGTTGCTGGTTTTGTTATTGATGAAATACAAAATGACTGCTTGCCCACTGTGTAGCAATAAGGTATAATGTAACTTGCAGATATCAACAACCAAGTCAAATGTGAAAATGCTATTGTTGTAAACAAATATATATATTATTTTTGTATACTATCTTCTTTTAAAAAATACGTCATAATGTAGATTGTAATGTTAGTAGAATAATATGATATAAAATTGCCTACACTGTTGTGTGCCAGTATCTAGACCAGGGGAGCGCAAACGTGTGCTGCTGCGCCTCCGTCTTGCCTGCCTCGGTGCTCGCACCCCCACCTCCCTTGGAGCTGTGTCAAATGACGCTGCGGGTTCATGTGACCCCGCGGCGTCATTTGACGCTGTGTTGCCATGGCGACGCGTCACACAGCCGTCTGAATCACGGTAAGTTGAGATTTGCAGAAGCCTCACGCGATCCCCCGGAATTTCATTTAAATGCCTTGGGGAAGAGAGTGGGGCCTCTGCAACCACCGCACCCCCCCCCCCCGAAAAATCTCCCGCCCCCAAGTTTGCGCACCCCTGAATTCTAGACTATTGAATGACTGCAAGCTAAGAAGAGATATTGGCCCATATATTTACTAAATAGTGCTTTTCCACAAGATACCTCACGGCTGAAAGTAAATAAATCATAAGGTGTGTCTACTTGTGTCAGAAGGTGCCACGTGGAATAGTACTGTTTAGTAAATATAGCCCATTATTTCAATATTCTTCATATTGATTGCAATATACTGCAACAAATGGAATTGCAAATAACATTATGCTGTTATAAGTGATTATAAAAATGTATGGAAAATAAATCTGATATGATCTTTAATAATAATTAGGTAATTAGGTGTACTCTAATTATCTGTCCTTACCTTGTCTGGTTCCGTTCGGATTACCCAAGCACAGCTCACCATATGATCATACTGCTCCGTGCCTGGATTATTCGGGTAACTGAATGTTCCAGATAAACCCCTTAAAACACCACCACAAACTAAAGAAAGAAATCAAAGTTTTGTGTTTTCCCAAATGAAACATTTTTAAAACAATGATGAAGGCATTGCAATAATATTTAGGATGTCACTTACAGTACATTAAAAAAAACTAATTTATAGATTTAACATAAATATACAGTTGCAGATTATTAGAAATGCGCACTTTCACTGGTGTTTGGGTGGTAAAAAAAATTGGGTTTTGATTTTGTCGTAGTTTTTAGTAGATTTTTACAAAATGATAGCAAAAATGTTAAAAATATGGTAAAACTCATTAATTCTATATCCAAAAAGACTGAAGATATTGAAGACTGAAAATATAAAGACTTGAGATATAAATGCAGACTGCAGACTGAAGATATGAGGAATAAAGATCAACCACTCTATGTTCTTGAGTTGTTCCTGAATGTAAGGCTCCAATCCAATTTTTAATTCTTTCAGTGGGATGGGGCTCCCTCTTTTATTTTCAGATGTACTCTGCACTGGAAAAGGGTTAGGGCTAGGAGATTTTGCTTTCATACATTTAAATATTAGCCTCTAAACCAGGAAAAATATGGCCATCATAAAAAGCCGTGCTCTTGAAGATACTGTATGAACATTAAAGATACAGAATGGAGATCCATCACTCAATTTCTCAACCAGGAGAAACACTGCCATATAGAAAGAGCAGTGTGTTTGAAGATATGAAGACTGAAGAATAGGATTTGAAGAGTAGACTGAAGATATAAATACGGACGATTTAAGAACTGGAGATACAAAACTCAATGTTTTGGAGATTTTGCCTATGCACTCGAATATTACCCTCTCAACCAAGGGAAAGCACTGCCTTTACACAAAGAGTGGGTTAACTCTGTCAGGCCCAGGACATAGCTTAGTCCTGAGCCCCACCATTCCCCCCCCCCCTCCAATCAACAACTCCTAGGGGCCCAGGATATAGATGAGTTATGGGTCCCACTATTCCCCCATCTAAGACCTTTACTTTAGCCAGACATAATGTTGAGTAAAAATGACACAAGTAGCCACAGATCCTGCGTGCCAATTCCAACATCCCCTGTCATTTTTAAGAAAACTGTACTATCAAGTTGATGATGTGTGTGAAACAATGTAAGTATATGTAGTCGCCAAGATGGAGCGCACATACAGTACAATGTATCATTCATACAGTACATCAACTTATTACCACTACAGTTAATGGAAGAGGAATTTCATATTTCAAAGTTGTGAATAATAAGTATTTTTATTATCTGTGGATAAGTCAGTCAGAGAACCCAGCTGTCGTTCACAGCTGAATAACTAACCAAAAAGCATAAGAAACAGTGCATAATATAAATTTTTTCCCTTATACTATAAATAAAAGAGCTGCTCATGCTAATCTCTTAAATACGAGTAACAAACACGGGGGAAGAGGGGCTCATTCAATAAAGGGCAATAACAGTGTTTCACGGCTTCCGCACGGAACGTCCCATTTAAGTTAATGGGTCTTTCTTTGCAGTTGTGCTGAATTGGCACTCTCACACTTTACTGAACAAACCCACGAGTCTCACAAAAAAAACCTAAAACAAATGCAAGTGAAAGATGCCAGGTGATGGGTCTGATCAAAAATTCTGTTCCAATTGAATTTACCAAAGAATTAACGCTTAAATAACACGCCTATAACTCTCATATTATCGGAGTGGTAAGTGTGGGCTAATTTTAAAACCAAGATCGATAATTAGCATGCAACGGAGTAAGCATTGCTTAATGACATATACAAAAGAGCTGGCAAATGTATGCAATATCAAAAAAAAATCTAGTCCTAAGAAGCAGGAAAGGATTCAGAGCAGTGATTAATACTGATTCTGCCTTTTATGTAGCACTGAGGGTGAAAGGATGTAAGTGGCTGTTATTTAATAGAACATATTGGAAAATAAGATATTTTTTTTAATGTTTAGGGCAAAGATGGGGTTAGGTCATGGAAAGTATGTGGGATAGAAGGGAGAAGTTTAAAGTGGAAAAGAGAAGTGTTCCTGTAAAATGTTATTCAAATATTTAAAAGCGTACATTATATACAGTTCTAAATAAAATTATGCTTTATAGAAGGGGTTCTTAATCTGTGGTCCATGGACCGTCTGGGGGTCCTTGGAGCAGGTCCAAGGGGGCCGTGAAAAAAAAACTATGCATTTTTAGAACTAATTAAAATGGAACCGGAAAAATGTAATACATTTTTTTAAAAAGTCTGACGGTATTTAACTTTTGCAAATACTAGATTTAGGTGTCCATAGGTTTAAAAAGGTTAAGGACCACTGACTTTATAATATCAATTATATTATCAATTATATATATATAAAAAAAAAAATATATATATATATATTGTATAATATAGGTATATACATAGTAATATTAATTAATAAAGGCAAAGTATATTATATTACAATTTGAAAATATTAACATTGTTAGATTAAAATAGTTTTAAGAAATCGTGATAACAAACATTTAATTATCTGTCTTGTACTTAATAAAGTAGCAAATGATCCCCTCAAATAATTGATAATTTTAGCACTTACCTGAACCAGAGCCAGAGAAGTACCATGCTACACTTTGCTGCTTTCACTAATGGACTTTACTCAGCAATTACACCACACAATTTCTCCTAACCAATAGGTGTGATCTCTGTCTGACGATTCATGAGTGGAATTCTGCACAACATAGCAGCATTGATCTTTTCAATGGTAAGACAAATGATGACAACAAGCCTACCTTGTTTGGGAGTCTCACAATGGAATCCAGTCCAGCCACTGGTACAGTTACAGGAGTAGCCATTAATCCCATCAGTGCAGTTACCACTATTCTGACAAGGGTTGCTGGAACATTCATTGATGTTTTCTGTACAGTTGATGCCAGTCCATCCTGAATCACATTCACATGCATAGCCTGAGACTGTAGCCTGTGTACATAACATGAATGAGAGGATGGCAAATTGAATGCAGTACATTTGAAAGTTGAAAGCTATGGGTTTTTTGTTTGATACATTTTGTTTTTTTGTACCACAATTCTACCAATTGTACAGCAGAGAGGTTTTAATACCTGTGGGTACTTTATTCAATTACGCAAGTGACAATTTTAAATAGACGATGATGATGATGATGATGATGATGATGATGATGATGATGATGATGATGATGATGATAAAGCATTGTGCTTAATTGTTTGTTCCTCAGTTTCCCTTCCCTATGTACCATAATGTGTGTGTGTGTGTGTGTGTGTGTGTGTGTGTGTGTGTGTGTGTGTGTGTGTGTGTGTGTGTGTGTGTGTGTGTGTGTGTGTGTGTGTGTGTGTGTGTGTGTGTGTGTGTGTGTGTGTGTATATATATATCAGGGAAATGTTACTTTTAAGTATCTGTTCAAGTTTTATTGATAAATGGATACTTTTTTTAAAAGTTGTATTCCAAGTTTAATTCAGATGCTCTAGTGAACATTATTTTACACACATTAACTTGCATATTTGACAAATAAATATTTATAGTAAAAGAACAACTGTACTTTTATTGAGATTATTTTATACAAAATAAAAATGGCAAAAGAGCATATCTTCACTAAGACTTTGTCCAGTGTATAAACATTATCATTAAAACGCACTCATTACATTGATGTAATCTATTAAATGTTAATTTAATATTGTTCAAATTATCTTTATAACTCTGTAAGTAGGATCAAGTCAAATGGCGACCTTCAAAATTCAATAGTATCTCTTAAATGTTTTAATGTGTATTTATTAACTATTATGGGCCAGATGCACAGAGCTACATTAGGCCAGGACATACCGAAAACAGTAATGGGAGTTATTTACCCTGAGGTTTTCACATATGATATGGTATTTTAAATTGTGGGAAAAGAGGGGAATAACCCCCAAAATACCTGAGGCTACTACCAAGGCTGTAAGTATATCAGTCCATAGAATCAGGAGAAATACACCACATCTTCATAGATTGTTGCTATAAAAGCTGTTAAAACTTCATGCGTCTCTGGACTAAATCAGGGTGGGGGGCTGGGAAGCATATATACACTGGTAGAAGTACGGAAAGGCACGGTTCAAGGAAATGCCTAAAAGTAAGTCACGTATCCAGTATCCGTTGGCCTCACCTACACCCTGTGTCCCGCGATGAGAAAATCAGCCGGTCAGTACTCACGGTAAGATGTGTAGTCTGCCAATATTGCTGATAAGTAAGCAGCGTAGTAGCAAGCTGCTCGTGGTGTCGGCGTGCTCCAGCCGGAAATAGATGCAAGAGGAAGAAAAACAGGTGACTCGGCGGTCACAGCTCCTCACGAATCAACCAGGCGCATTGAAAAAGTAAAAAACTTTATTGAATCAAAGGAAGAAAATCAGCAGGAAAGATACTCTGACGCGTTTCGTCCAAGGAAGGACTTTATCAAAGAGACTCTTTGATAAAGTCCTTCCTTGGACGAAACGCGTCAGATTATCTTTCCTGTTGATATTCTTCCTTTGATTCAATAAAGTTTTTTACTTTTTCAATGCGCCTGGTTGATTCGTGAGGAGCTGTGACCGCCGAGTCACCTGTTTTTCTTCTGCTGGTATTTTAAACTATTGTAAAGAAATCAAATAATTTGTATTTCTAATCATTTTCATTTGAAATATACCTTGCACTCTCCATTTACACAAGGATTGTTTTTTTTGCAGATATCACTGACAGCCAGGCAACCACTAGCTCCATATCCATTTCCAGCATAACCAGGTGGGCACACACAAATGGGCAAAATACTGCCTGTTAGGGGGAAACAAAATATTTATCAAATGTTTTACCAGGAAGTAATACATTGAGTTACTTCTCATTTTCAAGGATGTCCTGGGCACAAAGTTATAACAACACATGGTTACATTAAAAGAACAGGGTTATACAGTCAATTGACAGACATTTCATTGACAGTTAGATTTAGCAAATTGGGTGCAGGGGATAAAAGGGTTGGAGAGTTTCAGATTGAAATACAGCAATTCTAACACCAACAAACATCAGCGAACGGCAGCAAATGGCTCACACCCTTTGGCTACCCTTCGGCTGTGCGCCTTTATGGCGACGCAGATGTAGACTGAAGGGTTTCAGAATGAATGCAGCTGTGATGTTTGTATGTTTGATTCTTTTAAGAAAGTACAGTAACATTTATTTGTAAGCAGGGATAATGGAGGCCTTACTAATTAAGAGTCATATTTACTAAGTAGTTCTAGTCTATAACACACTCCCCAGTGGCAGAACATACATTACAGCCCATTCAAATTACTAGAATAACACTGCTTAGTAAAAATGGGCCAAAGATGTCCAGCATAAAAATGTGTTCCTTCTGTCTGTGCTGAATGTAAGAAGCATTTACACCAAGACAAATTTAGTGGGGATTTTCACTGATAAGAAAAAGAAAAACTTGATAAACCCACATGCAGATTTTCACACATTCCATGATATGTGCCAAATGACTTCCCCTTTACTCCTCCCAAAACCACTCCCCAAATCACAATGTATAGTTGTATATAAGAAAAAAGAGATTACAACTTCATTAATACGTTGATATTGCCTGAAGAAGTTTACTTTGGTAAACGAAATGCGTCGCGACTATTGTGGCTGGTGGTTTCACTACCCACCACCAGTACACATTCAAGTGTATCGTTTCTGCCCGTTCCCGATCGTTTCTATGGTATCAAAAACGGACAGGCATCCTAAGGACACCTATAGAGGGCTCCGGTTCGTGCACTACACTCCTCACCACGCTACCACACGTGGAGGACAGGAGACAGAACAGAGACAGCCCCAGCGCGCGGGTCTGATCTCCCAGAACTGAGATTGCCCATCTATTTCCTATGTGATGCCCTACTCCTGTGATAGACGTCAGAATCGGGAATTATTAAAGAAATTTTATATGTAAGTTACTATTATTTTTATTATATCTAATACAATATACATCTCTTATCTTGGTGCGCTTTTGTGTTTTTTCTTTTCTACGTTGATGAAAAAGCAAGATGAAAATGCCTCTCTAAGCATCAATTTTATATGTAAAAATGTCATATAATGTAAGTAGAGATTTACAATCACTTGGGTCATTTTGCACTTATATCTTACTAATTTGTGAATGTTTGCTATCTAGTTGGTAGTTTGGGCTAACTAATACATTTGTACATACTGTACTGTAGTACCTTTGTATCAATAAAATTGCTTGTGATAACTTCCTTGAACTTAAACCAATCAAATGACAATATCATTTCTAATTGGCTCACCAGCACAGAGACGGCAGATGGATAATAATTCCATTACACAGGGAAGGCACATATCTAAATTGGTATATTTGAAGCATGAAACGTAAGGCTTAATGATAATGACCAGTGCAGTCACACTTTTGATAAAGACTTATTAGTTGACCATGGCAAAGAAAAGACTGAATACTACAGAGATTGCAAAATTGCAATGATCAAAGAAACTATTTGAAGGTAAATATATTCCGAAAGCAGACATCCACAAAAAGTGTGTGGTGAGGATGGTAAGGATGCTAGGGGAGGATGGCAAGGGAGGATGGTAAGGATGACAAAGTAAACTGAGCAGTAAAGATGGCATTTTTTGTTATCATGCCATACATCACGTTATGATATTTGCCGAAAAGGGATTAACGGCAGACATACCGCACTTTTTTTATCACCTACTCCAGTCTGGCATTAGCTGTGTCTTGCCTATGTATATAATGGCCAATATATTGCCCATTATATATGTAGGAAAGATAAGCTTAACCAGAATGAAATAGGTGATAAAACTGACTTTAAATACAGCACAGTAAATATTAACCCCTCAGTAGCCCAAATGGTCAACTGGACATGGTTTTCAATGACAAGCTGACCACAAAGACCTAAAAGGGGTTAGTATCAACATAAAACTACACTACCCTTGGCCACCTTAGTGGCTAGTAAAGCTTTACCATGCAATACGTTGGGGATTTGGGTGTTTTTATTTTTATTTTGCCATTGGGCTTGGATTTGTTTTTTATGGTTTTTGGGAGGGTGGGTGGGGGACAGGGAGTGTTATTTTGCCATCTGGCTTTGGATTGTTTTTTTGTGTTTGCCCATCTTTATTGGATTTGTTTCTGGTGTCTTCAGCCATGTATATGAGGACAGCCTTCATCCTGTCTGGGGTAAGTAATGTACATTTTTTTTATAGGTCAACATTGATTGCCAATGTGGCTATCTGAGCCCCCATTGAAGGCCTAGGTAGCGACAGCGACAATCAATGGATTTAAAGGCTTACCTTGATAACCACAGCCATAAAAGTGATTAATGCCATTTCTACCATAGGGTTCTGTAATAATAGAAATGACAGAAGCCTATGGTAGAAATAGTATTAATGCGATCGTGATGCGGAATTTAACGCATTTGTAATGGTCGCGTTTAGTCCCGCATTGCGATTCTGGGCAAAATATCGCACGGTAAATTATTATCGCAATCTTGATGTAATCCATCTTAAAAGACGCGTTTTGTTTTTTATTTCCCGGGTGCGTTTTAACGGAGTTTGATGTATCCGGGCCTAAGTGAGATTTTACTTTTAAAGACTCCACCTGCAGTTGCAATGATGTATGTTGCAGTGGTAATAACTCCAGGTGTCCATTGTAAATGTGTCTGTTATACAGTAAACATATTGTATGTTTTGTGATGGTGAGCTAGGTTTACAGGATCAAAGAAATATAATTATGTGTGCTTTTTTATTATTACTAACATTTTAATGCAGTTTTGAATTGCTCTAAAACTTTACCTTCACCTGGAGCACATGATGCCAGTGCGTGACATCCACCATTGTTCACAGAGCAGGCATCTACTTGAGCACACGTACGTCCATCCCCTTCATAACCTAGTTCATTTAGAGTTACACATGTTTAAATATCTTATGATATGATATAAATATGACATGATTATTCAAGTATTGCAACATTTATGATTGCAGGTGACAGATCGTATGTCATTCTAAGCTGCTAGGACAAGTCATACTAAAATATAACGGAAATATTCTATACAAAGAATATTCTTCACAGGAAAAAACAGTATTTTTAATTTGTAGGTTAAATAATCATATTGATAAAGGAAATATAGTAATTTCCATCCTAGGTTTACTACAGATGCAGCTCAAAACATTCTACACTCGCACACATAAATATGCGACTAATTAACACTAGATTCGTCGTGGGATCCATTAAAACAAATGAAGCCAGTGGCAGGAAACATTGTACAATTTTGCATGAAAATCGCGCACTTTCTAAACTTTTCTATGTTAGACAAGCGTCACTTTTCAAACACAAGTAAATTAAATAGTACAGTATATAGATTTCTTATTGCTTTTGCTCTGCAGTCTTCTTATTTGCACAGTCCTTTCTGTCTTTCTTTCTCATTAGAAACAAATAATTACATTTTGGATACATATCTTGTCAGGCTTCTCAGTATGTTTAGGAAATGATAAGCAAATAGTTGGTAGAACAAGCAATAGTGAGGCATTATGAAATAATGGTCTTGCACAGACCATGCATTATACTAAAATATATGGGCAAGGGCTGAATGGCAGAAATATGACGTGTGTGCAGTATGTGACAAAGTATAATACAATACTTGTATATTTGTGTGTTGCAAATATAGCAGTGTGTGTGTGTGTGTGTGTGTGTGTGTGTGTGTGTGTGTGTGTGTGTGTGTGTGTGTGTGTGTGTGTGTGTGTGTGTGTGTGTGTGTGTGTGTGTGTGTGTGTGTGTGTGTGTGTGTGTGTGTGTGTGTGTGTGTGTGTGTGCTAAATCTGTTTAAAGCATTGGCTACCAGAGAGACCGGCAAAACACAATGCTACTTAAGTGGAAATATGGTTCCATTCCTTAACATCCACAAAACAATTCGTAGTCTTTTTCAGTCTGAGCTGATAATGACAATTGTACTCTTCATCTGTACATGTATATATCTATATACTTTTTTGACCTGGCTCTAAAAAGCAGCATTTGATAAATCAGGTAACATTGCGGTAACAGGGGGGGGGGGGGTGATCAGTGCTCGTGCTTCCTAATTCCTTCTTGCAGCTGCTGTGTCTGGAAGTTCTCCTCACCTCCACAGTTATCCAGTGAAGATAGGCTCCACGGATAGGGTCAGCATAGGAAAGAACACACAGAGCGCATCAAAGGTGAAGTAAAGGCGTATATGAACACTGCGGTAACTTTCACAAGTGAAGTTTAAGGGGCTTCATGGACCCAATGAAATTGTAAGGGACCAACAGTGGTCTGCAGACGACAGTTCTGATCTGTAGCATAAATGTGTATGTGGGTCATTTTTTTACAATTAGTAACATTTCTAATCCTCATATTTCAAATGGGATTCTCCTTGTGATAGGAGTGATGACACAGGGGGGATGACACAGAAGTTCCTGCTATGTGGCAAAGGTTATTTAACGCGTCGAGTAGGTAAATACACCAGCCCTCAGTCGCACTATCCAGAAAGCAGTGAATAGCATGCATTCTTAATAGTGCTGTTTGGTAAATATGGGAGAAATATGTAGCTTCCGCATTATTTGGTACTTTACATGCGGTCTCCTCCATTTAAATAAGTTGTTCATTAAATGCAATAAAGGCAGCACTAGCAAAAGCGCACAAGCAAACTGTAATCTTCTCAAACTATGTTGCTTTAGAAAATATTGCAAGTTTAGCGTAGGATAGTGAACAGTTCACTGTAAAATAGTTTGCACCTTTTAGAGGATAGTACTCAAGAATGACAGGTGGTCTTATTGCCCACTCATTTACCTGGTGGACAGGAACCGCAGTGATAGGATCCCATAGTGTTCATACACTTCACCATTGGAGCCACTGAACAGCCTCCATTGTCTGTCTCACACTCATTGATATCCTGACAGCTGTAGCCATTTCCTTGCCAGCCTTTGGAGAGAGACAGTAGAATGGCATTTTATTGTATCTTTAAGCATTCATGAAACTTGCTATGTTCAAGGAATTACTTTGCATATAAAAGATTGTAGGAAGGTTTGCTGTAAAGTACAAGACCGATTTGACTGCACAATGGGAGGGGGGAATGAGGGAAATTGCATATGTAATTGTCTCCTCCATACTGTGAAAAGCAGTTAACACAGTGTTAAATATTTATCCATTTCTATTACACTAATTCCATTCACTTCTGTTTACGCACACAATATGGAATAAGGGCTTTAAACTTTTCAAAACCATAACCTGTAGCTAGTAATCATATCATTTATAAAGTCGTGGTGATGTAATGCAATGCTGCAGAAGTAAAATCTGGCACATATTGGCCACAAATATCAATGTATTCCTTTTACTTTTACTGATATAAAGCAATACATGAAGTAGAAGGAAAGTATAAAGCAATACATCTCAGGACAAAAAAAAAACTACTTTTATGGATTCAGGTTATCTCAACACATGATGTATTTTCTTTACCTTTAATATGTGGGACTTTGCATCATAATTTCATAGCCTAACATAACTATGTAGAATTATTAGTAGAAAAGAAAGTACAAGTACCTGGTGGGCAAGGACCACACGTGAAGGAGCCTATAGTGTTTGAACACTGGACTGGAGGGTTCTGGGAGCAAGCGGGGCTAGGAAGAGTACATTCATCTACATCCGCAGTGCAGGCCGGACTACCGGAAGGCGACATCCATCCCACATCACAGACACAGCTGTACTTGGGCTGCCAATACAAATCCCACATTTTTAACAGGAAGACAATACAAATAAAATATTTTAAAGGGCAAAATAACAATGACTTCTATTCAGTGAAATCTCCTATGCAGAGAAAATGAATGCATAGTTATGCAGAACTTGAAAATGGGAAGTTATGCATGGTTAAAGTTTCTAATCTCAATCCTAATTAGACTAATGTAGCACGGTAAGAATGACTGTTTAATCATAGAATTACAGTCAAATGTAATTGTGGCACATTCTTATGGAAACATGTTTTGATTGATAGCTCCACTGTGTTTTAATGCTCCTACAATCAAATACTTTATTGCCAAATTTACCAGGTTTTTTTTCTAGTTACTATTGCATCACTACAATAACATTTCTGCAGTGAGCGAGTTTTTCACAAGAATACAAACAGTTATTTACACACATACATACAGTACATACATACATACATACATACATACATACATACATACATACAGTGCATACTCTGCATCAATGACTTTCTTATACTGAGATCAACATAAGAGTTTTCCAGGTCATATACCAGCAAAGGGGCTGTGTGACTTCATGTGGTGTATTCATTTCTGTCATTTTCAAAGAAAGCCAGTGCCCGGCCTTTGCATTCGTTTATTGCTCACGCCAAGCTAAGTGTACGTATTTAATGAATTCGAGTATTATTCCTTTACTCTGCAGATTATATGGAAAGTAACCTTTATTTATATTGAGAAGTGCACCGGTGAACCTTTCAGCAGTTAGAAATTACCCCTTTTGTGATACTAAAGGGCTTATTCTAGTAGCTTTGAAAAGTGACTTAATGCATCTAAAGTGGTGCACTTTACTAGCAATTCTGCATGTTAGGATATCACTAAGCCGTTACTGCATGTCCAAATCACGTGTAAATGTCTTTTTTTTCATGCGTTATCACTCTTGCTCTGCAAATCCGATCGGTCGGTCAAAAAAGGCCAAAACTCACATTTGTTTGCCAATAACTGCTTTTCAAGTGGCTCCGTAATGCAAATCGCAGCCGAAATACTCGCTTTTGTTTTTACACCACCTAAAGGGTGGCGGGATAGGAATTGTGATTTTCCTCAGATGAAGTATCATGTCTTTTTAGTACATAGGATTGAAGCAGGGAGTTTCCAGAACTGAACCGCATTCATTTCTGGTCCAGGGACCCCCTGCTTCCTGAGGTACAGGCCTGGGGTGCCGGTATCTCCTGCAAATGTAAATGTCCTGGTCATGTGCGCAGTGACGTGGGATATTTAAACTTGCAGGAGATACTGACACCCAATACAGAGGCCTGTACTTCGGGAAGCAGGGAGTCCTTGGACCTGAAATGAATGCGGTTCAGCTCTGGAGACCCACTGCTTCAATCCTATGTACTAATAATAAAAACAGCGCGTTCGCCTGCAAGAGCTGTGCAGGGAGACGCAGAGAGGGATCGCTTCTCTCTGCACAACTCTTCCAGACTGGTGGAGGGAGATCATACCTTCAGGTCATTTCGCTTGTAAAGCAACTACAAAACTGATCATTATGTCACTTTTTTAACAAGCAGTATAGAAAATGCGATTTGCAATAGAGAATCCAATTTTTTCACAAATGTCATACTGCGAACTATGAACATGCCAACACATTCAATTTCCCAATGACAAATTCAAAGCTACTAGCATAGGCCCCACCATCTTAACCTTTGTCCTTGTTTGTATGCATATACAGCTCAACCCCTTATAACCCTGTGCTTGGGTTCCAAAGAATCACATCGCGCTATAAGCGGATCGTGTTAGAAATAATGTACAATTGTATGCATTGTACAATAAAGCATTTAAGATACCAATAATCGTGTTGTAAAGTATTCATAAATTTGAAAATTGTGAGCCAACGCTTGCATCACGTTATAAGCGGATTCGCGTTGTAACGGATCGTGTTATAACGGGGTTGAGCTGTATATGTTTAGTTATATACTGTAGCTCCAACAATGTACACAGCCTTCACAAAATAGACATTGGAATACAAGTAAATAAACACAATAAGTGCATGAAACATACAGGCACACAATAGGAAAAGGAATCCATTAAAATTGTATTGACCATTTCCTTTTCCAATGGTCCCCTTTTGGTTACATAGTATGATTTGTACCTTTCTGCCAACACAATGCTCCACTCTAAACCTCCTAGTGCCTGTATGTTGACCTCATGCTCTCACCCTTATTGTCCTTGTACTCCCACTTATACCTAAACCCTCTTTAGAATTTTGCCCACCTCCAAGGACACTTAGATTTCTTGGTGTACATTTACAGCTCAGTACCTGATTATGCTGAACTCTGTCTGAATCTATACAGATGCCATGTACGCAAAGATCTTCAGAGCCCCCTCTGCAGTCATCATACTTTGAGGTACAGTGTGGTCCATTCCACTCAGGAGTACAGGTACAACTGAAAGAGAAAGCAGTGAGCAGCACCTGCTGTAACGTTTGCTTCACTAAAACCTAATGCAATTAATCCTCCAAATATCTTAATCTCAGTTTTTATCCAGTAACACTCTGTAATTATTGGTACAAAGGAAAAACAAAAGTGTAAGTATATTAAAAGATTATGTCAAGCCACAATGCACAAGTCATTCAAAGCTACAATAATATAGCATCACAAAGGAATAGATTTACTAAAGAGCTTTAATTTGACATAAATTGCATGAGCAAATAATCAACTTTATTCCCCAAAGTTCACATATGCATAAACAGCATAAACAAATCTCAAAGCAGACTCACTGTATGGGTATGATTCCAGCCTCACTCACGTACATTGTCCCCGAGCTTGAACAAGTCACTTATAGTGTCCCTGAGCTTGAGCAAGTCACTTAAATTGTCCCTGAGCTTGAGCAAGTCACTTACATTGTCCCTGAGCTTGAGCAAGTCACTTACATGTCCCTGAGCTTAAGCAAGTCACTTACATGTCCCTGAGCTTGAGCAAGTCACTTACATTGTCCCCGAGCTTGAGCAAGTCACTTACATTGTCCCTGAGCTTGAGCAAGTCACTTAAATTGTCCCTGAGCTGGAGTAGGTCACTTACATTGTCCCTGAGCTAGAGCAAGTCACTTACATTGTCCCCGAGCTAGATCAAATCATTTACATTGTCCCTGAGCTAGAGCAAGTCACTTACATTGTCCCTGAGCAAGTCACTTAAATTGTCCCTGAGCTAGATCAAATCACTTACATTGTCCCTGAGCTTGAGCAAGTCACTTACATTGTCCCTGAGCAAGTCACTTACATCGTCCCTGAGCTAGAGCAAGTCACTTACAATTACATGTCCCTGAGCAAATCACTTACATCGTCCCTGAGCTAGAGCAAGTCACTTACAATTACATGTCCCTGAGCAAATCACTTGCATCATCCCTGAGCTGGAGTAGGTCACTTACATTGTCCCTGAGCTAGATCAAATCATTTACATTGTCCATGAGCTTGAGCAAGTCACTTACATTGTCCCTGAGCTTGAGCAAGTCACTTACATGTCCCTGAGTAAGTCACTTACATTGTCCCTGAGCTTGAGCAAGTCACTTACATGTCCCTGAGTAAGTCACTTACATGTCCCTGAGCTTGAGCAAGTCACTTACATGTCCCTGAGCAAGTCACTTACATCGTCCCTGAGCTAGAGCAAGTCACTTACATCGTCCCTGAGCTAGAGCAAGTCACTTACATCGTCCCTGAGCTAGAGCAAGTCACTTACATGTCCCTGAGCAAATCACTTACATCGTCCCTGAGCTAGAGCAAGTCACTTATATGTCCCTGAGCAAATTACTTACATCGTCCCTGAGCTAGAGCAAGTCACTTACATTGTCCCTGAGCGTGAGCAAATCACTTACGTTGTCCCTGAGATTGAGCAAGTCACTTATATTGTCCCTGAGCTAGAGCAAGTCACTTACATTGTCCCTGAGATTGAGCAAGTCACTTACATGTCCCTGAGCAAATCACTTACATCGTCCCTGAGCTAGAGCAAGTCACTTACATTGTCCCTGAGATTGAGCAAGTCACTTACATTGTCCCTGAGATTGAGCAAGTCACTTACATGTCCCTGAGCAAATCACTTATATCATCCCTGAGCTAGAGCAAGTCACTTACATTGTCCCTGAGCTTGAGCAAGTCCCTTACATCGTCCCTGAGATTGAGCAAGTCACTTACATGTCCCTGAGCCTGAGCAAGTCACTTACATTGTCCCTGAGCCTGAGCAAATCACTTACATTGTCCCTGAGTGAGCAAGTCACTTACATCGTCCCTGAGCTTGAGCAAGTCACTTACATCATCCCTGAGCTTGAGCAAGTCACTTACATTGTCCCTGAGCGTGAGCAAGTCACTTGCATTGTCCCTGAGCTTGAGAAAGTCACTTACATTGTCCCTGAGCTAGAGCAAGTCACTTACATTGTCCCTGAGCTTGAGCAAGTCACTTACTGTACATTGTGCCTGAGCAAGTCACTTACATTGTCCCTGAGCCTGTGAAAGTCACTTACATTGTCCCTGAGCGTGAGCAAGTCACTTACATTGTCCCTGAGCCTGTGAAAGTCACTTACATTGTCCCTGAGCCTGAGCAAATCACTTACATCGTCCCTGAGCTAGAGCAAGTCACTTACATGTCCCTGAGCCTGAGCAAGTCACTTACATTGTCCCTGAGTGAGCAAGTCCCTTACATCGTCCCTAAGCTTGAGCAAGTCACTTACATCATCCCTGAGCTTGAGCAAGTCACTTACATTGTCCCTGAGCGTGAGCAAGTCACTTGCGTTGTCCCTGAGCTTGAGCAAGTCACTTACATTGTCCCTGAGCTAGAGCAAGTCACTTACATTGTCCCTGAGCTTGAACAAATCACTTACATTGTCCCTGAGCTTGAGCAAGTCACTTACTGTACATTGTGCCTGAGCAAGTCACTTACATTGTCCCTGAGCCTGTGAAAGTCACTTACATTGTCCCTGAGCCTGAGCAAGTCACTTCAACTTTTTGTGCTTGAGACACCAAAAATGAGATTGTAAAATGAAACGGATGGAGATTAGTTGGACCTGTATTACTATACTTTGTACTACGCTGCATTCACTTGTAGAGGGATATAAGAATAAAATTCGTCATGTATCAGAGTTTCCCGGATGCACAAATGGGGCAAAGGAGCACTAGATTATCAAGGAAAAAACTATTTTTTGTTGATAAATCTAGTGCTATATTTGCACTACTTTCTTCCCCGGTTTTACCAGAGGGAGACGCTAATACATAATACTGTATACAGTATAACACCACAAGTACTTTATGGGGTACTGGAAGAAGTTATTGCAGATGACAGTAGACTGGACAAATGTTATTTTCTTTAAAGGGAAAGAGTATTGGAAATCTGTAAGAGTACAGAGATAAGCAATACCATTATTATATTTTATTTATATATATATATATATATATATATATATATATATATATATATATGTATATATATATATATATATTGTGAAACATTCCCTACATATTGTAGATCAAATTTAGGAAGCCAGTGCTGTGAGTACCAAAGCTGATTACATTACATTGCTTTTAAGATTGTATAAAATCTCATGTGTTTACATGCTCGGCAACAAACAAAGGCCATGTTTATCAGCATGTAAATTCTTTAGGTTGAAAAGAACCAGGTTGTCTTTGTTAATATCAGTGCTGTTAGTTACTTATTGACCTACTGTAGTTCACTACAATTACTGTTCACTGAAACGTATATAATATAGCCTGGCCTTCGGCAGCTATTGCTAATTCTGGGCCTTTCCTCTGTCAGTCCTGTTAGAACAGGCAGTGGAAAGGTTAATTCCTTCAGTTGGCCTGTTTGTGAGTTTCAGCTCTGAGTATTGTAGCAATATTCAGGGGCGGGCCTAAGCAACCTTTGAGCATGTTAATCCAAAGGGTGGATATGGGTTGGAACACCCCTGATGTGTGTGAGCCAATCGGTATCCAGCTTTGAGTTGTAATGATTCAAAGCTAGAGACACTCTCTAAGGATATTCAAATTGAGACATGTTTCCTAAAATTAGTATGTCAGTTAGTGAGTGAGTGAGTAGGAAAGAAGAGATTGAAGAGAGAGGACAGAGAATCGTTCTCCCCCTCTTGCTCCACCTGGGTAAGGCTAAGGCCCCGCTCCCTCAGTCAGCGCGCCCGCACGGCAGACAGGAGGGGCGCTGACAAACACAGACCGCGATATGCGGTCTGTAGGGAGCCGGGGTGGGAGTGGGAGGGAGGGGGGCGGGATCTGATCGTGGTGCCGTCCACCCCCCCACACACATACATACATACACACACACACACACACACACACATACACACACATAAATACATACATACTTTAACCCGCAGCTCCTTCCCTGCTCCCCGCCCAAGGCGCCTCCCATCTAGCTCCTTCCTTCCCCTCCTCCTCCCCATTGGCTGACTCGCGTACCACGTGCCGCGTCAGCGCCGAAAATCACTACGATCTTGCAGCATCGGCCGGCTGACGTGTCACAGTACGTAGTCAGCCCTGCCGGAAGGATGCAGTGGGGGCAGGGACCATTCGGGCAAGGGTCTGGTGGTCCGCGGCCGCGCGCCCCACCGGGTTCGCAGCCTAAGGAGGGGGGGAGTTAAGCTGCCATGAGCAGAATGGCAGAGAGCAAGATCAGGCCTATGATGTTCTGCTGTATGCTGTTTATGCTGCTCTGAATAAAGAATCACAGAAAGAAGCTGCTGTGTGTGTCACTGTTCCTGGTGTGAGGAGAATGGAGTGTCAGTGGGGGGTCTCTCCTCTGGAGACCACAGGGGATCCCTACTGGCTGGAGGCACTGCACCACCCAGAGAGAGCAAGGTAGCCTGTCCCACACCACCTCCTGTCCCTGTCCTGGTTCTCCCCACAACATCGCGGAGCCCTCAGCCCTCCTGTTTGCCAGCAGGTCACAGCACCAAGACCCTGTACAGTAACCAGGAGTGTACCCCCCCAATCTCATGTCGGGTGGGGTGAAAGAGGGTTACATAACATTCCTACACAGATCAAACTTTCATTCCTGAGTCTGCATCGAACATTTGACACAGGTTTTTAAAACAGAAAGGTTTAGGCCATCTCAGACATGGTGGATTATTTTTGAACAGAAAGCAAATTCCAGAGCTTGATATACTGTACTTACTGTACTGTAAGGGAAAAGGAGAGGCTCAGTGAGTAAAAACACATCACGGTTTAGGGAAACCCAGCCCCAGTGAGATGTCTTTCCATTTATTGCAGAATAATATTACGGAAAACTCCTTGAGGGTTTCAAGTGTGAATTGCCATTTTAAAGAAAACAACAACAAAAAAATAATCATATTTTCCATGAAAGTTGGAGAGTCACTAGTACAACACTTGTAATGGACATTTCCAATGCATTATATTTGAATTTACCTGTAACTTCCAGGAGTGTTCACACATACACCTCCATTGTGACAACCTAATGCCGTTCCGTCATACATCTGGCATTCATTGACATCATCAGCACAGAGAGGTCCCTCAAAAACAGTGGAAAGATCATTGTTACATGCAGCGCACACAGAGACCCTACAGATTCATACATCACTGGCATAAATGTCATATGATAGATGGATTGTATTCCATATCACCTACCCAAGAGAAAAATAACAAAATTATATTATTGACGTGCCGTAGCATATCATAAAAACTACTGCATCAAATAAAAGAGACGTAGCAGTCAACGTTTCTCACTTCTCTGGGTTTTTTGTTGTATATATATATATATATTACTTTATCTGGTCAGGGGAGTCCCATGACCTCTGGGGACACCTTCATTCCTGCTTAATTAACCCCAACATTTCACAGAGGAAAATTGTCTTTGAGGACAATTTGGCTACTGGCTCATTTCTTGCAAACAAAACCTACAAATATATCCGACGGGGTCACCAACAGAAACCAAGACTTGGGAGCATCATGGTTGAATTCAGTGGGTCCCCTATATCTTTAAGGTAAAAAAAAATGGGGTAGGTTGATGCCTTAAATTACTGTAGAAGATAATTATTTGGTCAAATTATTTGTAACAGAACTTATTTGTAAGGACGCATTTTCTTTTTTTTTTTCGTCTTGCAAGTATTTGGAATTTATACCAGTTAGACAAGTATCTGCAGGTTATAGTGGAGGTCCCATTAGAATATACATCTACATAATAGATAGCATGAGTGCAACCATAATGGCAAAAAAAAACATAATAGAGGGTAATACGTTTATACTTAAAAACGGAAGAAAAAAAAAACTCAGCTTGTATAAGAAAAAGTGTATTATGTACTATAGTAAAAAAAAGATAATATCACTCACTCACATGTGAGAAGACACGGGCGGGTATGGAGTCGCACGAGCACCTGAACCGTGGAGAAATCCTTCAGCCGGTCCCAGCTGAGGTCTGGGCGGTAGTTCCTCCGGTCTCAGCGTCCAGCACTGGATCCCGGAAGTGATGTCACACACTCTCGCGAGTGTTTGCTTTCGTCTTCGCGTCTAGCAGTTCAGCTTCAGACACTGGAGTCCGTTCTTAGCTCCTTCTCCGTCAGTTTGGCATCCTCCAAACACAGGGAGCTGTAGTGAAAGGTCTGGCTGTGTGCTGGCACCAATATGACTATCTCAATATCCCTATTGGGAGGAGTGGCGCAGTGAGTAAAGACACTGACTGGTGCGGAGTTTGAACAGGTGGAACCTGGTTTAATTCCCAGTGTCGGCTCCTTATGACCTTGGGCAAGTCACTTTATCTCCCTGTGCCTCAGGCACCAAAAACATAGGTTGTAAGCTCCACGGGGCAGGGACCTGTGCCTACAAAATATCTCTGTAAAGCGCTACATAAAACTAGCAGCGCTATTCAAGAACATGCTATTATTATTATATTATAAGAGCGGACGCCTGTGTCTGAAGCTGAACTGCCAGACGCGAAGACGGAGGCAAACACTCGCGAGAGTGTGTGACGTCACTTCAGGATCCAGTGCTGGACGCTGAGACCGGAGGAACTACCACCCAGACCTCAGCTGGGACCGGCTGAAGGATTTCTCCACGGTTCAGGTGCTCGTGCGACTCCATACCCGCCCGTGTCTTCTCACATGTGAGTGATATTATCTTTTTTACTATTGTAATCCACTTTTTCTTTTACAAGCCGAGCTTGTCTAGTTTTTTTTTTTTTTTAACCTAAAGGTATTCCCCTTTCTAGGGGAACGCTGGATTTTGGACCCTTCACCCAATTCCTAACTGATTGAGCATGCTGTATATTAGCTATCCATTTTCCCAACAATCAGCTTGATTGATCATAGTTACTATTTGTACGTTTATACTTAACCATTCATGTTCTCTCTTTTTTAGTAAATCAGCAAATATAGAGAACCAGTTAATTTATCTGCATGTCTTTCACAAGTACCTCAATCCCGCCTCATTCACCCCACTGTCCCGTCATGCAGTGGTTCACCTGCAGATAAGGATTATGGGCAGTGATATGCAAATGATCACACTGGGCATGTCACTTTTAGCTTCCTATTCATTTTTTAAAATGGGTTCCCTGCAGCTTTTTCCTGCTTCAGTATACAGAAAGCATAGCACAAGAAAGTGCAGAATCAACAAGCCCACTCCAAGGCCCAGATTCACTAAAGCGAGGTAAGCTTTAGCACACCTGTACTCCTATTCATTTAAATAGGAATTAAGGGTGGTAAAGTTTAGCACACGCTAGTGAGTCTGGGCTGAAGGAAGCTGGAAAGCATGCAGAGTCTTTTCATCTTTGCTGTACTTCTATGTTTGATGGAGGGCCTTTGTAAAAAAAAAAAAAAAAAAAATGTTTTTTTTCTTTCGATAAATCAACCATAACCCTATTGTGTCAATCAACATTGTTGTGCCATATGGATACGGGTGGGATCTGCCCTAAGCTAGAATATTATTTTCATGGGAACAGTCTCTCGTTTTTTACTTTACTACATGTGATGTTGGTCACGTTAATGCAATAATGCAAAGGACATTTATTGAACCACTTCAAAGCAAAAACAATATATAGCCCATTACAGTTTTAAACTGCCTGTAGTTGGTGGTTTGAATTACGTGCTCTTGTAAGTAAGCCGACCTTCCATAAAAGGGCTATTTTATTGAGAGTTCAATTTATGTGGCATGTTTTCTTACATGAACGTTAGTAAATCTGGTGGCTTTGCAATGTACAAACTAGAGATGTGTGAAATTGCCGTTATCTGCTTTGTAACTGTTTCGCTCGTACTTTTCGCAAAGTTCTCGGATTTCTTCAAAAGTTCTAAAGTTCCCTCAAACTTCTTTGGCCAAAAAGTTCTGAAACTGTTGTTGGAACTTGTCTAAGGGTTTAGCGACGAAAATATATTTCAGGTTATGGAATTGCGTTTGAGTTTTACTGGGCAAACTGGTTGCGAACAGTATGATTTTGTCTTTGGCGAAAAAAGGGCAGAGTTTGCATAACAAAGTTTGCACATCTGTAGCATGGCCGGGTTACTTCTGGCCGTATCTCACTGTTTGGTGCGGTTTGAACCATAATTTATTAACTTCGTCTCTTTACATCAAAAAAAAATATGTCCGCAGCACTTCAACAAAGTTGTGAAATAAGAATGTTTATTAGTATAACATTGCACACAGGGGATCAGAGCAATGTTTTGGACCCATGGCCCCTTCTCTAGCTACATCGGCGGCATACTGATCAGCCCATTTAAAAAGAATTGGAGCAAACCATTCCTACCTATTTTGGGTGCAAATATTTATAAACAATGTGGTAAAAGACAGTGGAAAAATAATTAAATCCAAGTAGTAGTGAAGGCCTACTTCTGTCTTCGTATATATCCAGAACAGATGTGCTGGGACCTTGTTGCTAAGCAATAAAAATGCTATTGCAGTGTGCTGGGCCAAGCATGAATAAGTCCAGAGAGCGATGTCATCTTAACTGTTGCTAGGTAACCAGATGCTCAAAGAGTATATTTGGACATTTATAGCCTCTTTCTGCTACTATAAAACAACATTGGAGTAATACCAGTGCTCTAATGAAGGACCATTAGCATATACCTTCTGCTTTACTAGAGAGCCAATCAACAGCCTCCAATATTTCATTAGATACCAGGTTAAGGATGGGGGCAGGAAGGGAAAGGAGAACATTAACCCCGGCTCAGCTTAATAATTGAATTAGTGAAGTGGACTTTGAGATAGGTAAGGTGCTCGGCTGAGAATTGTAATAACATGTATACCACAAGAAAAAGAACTCCGTTCTCAAAGCACTCGGTTACCAGTGGTGTGATGGATTTATATGTAAGGGTGTCACCCCCGTTTCCCCTGATTTTCCTTTGCCCCCTGCCTTACCCCTGTGGCAGTGGGGGAAGCGGACGGCGACTTCTCCCGGCGGGCACCGCCCTCTTGGATTTGGCGCAAGCTTCGCCAATGCGCAGTAAAGATCGCACACATGGTCCCCATAGAAAAGAGCTTTGCCAAGGACTACAATTCCCAGCAGCCTCAGGGGACTGCACTTTCACCCTTGTCACAGGCAGCATTGAAGCCAATAGAGCTGGCAGCTTCTCATGCTGCAGAGTTGCAACAATGTTGTGTGCAGACAGGGTTTTTGTCAGTTGGAGCACGCTAGTTAGTGAGAGACCGGAGCAGCCCAGGGAAGGAGGTAGGGTATAGGAGTCAGGGACTCCCTGTACTAGGCCAGCACCCCCAGGGTCTGAGATAGCTCAGCTCCCCAGTAAGGTGAGTGTTGCCAGGGGCAGCCCTCAGGTTAGGGACCCTGCCACTTACATTAGTGGGAGCTGGGAAAGGAAGGTTACAGAGAGTTGGAGTCAGGGAGCTGTGAGGGAAGGAAGGGTGCGGGGAGCGCGTGCAGCTCCTGCCCCATATAGGTACCTACACCCCAGGTAGGCCCCAACTCCCCACTAGTTTAGTGGGTAAGTGCTGAGGGAGGCCCAAGATAGGGACGCTGCCCTTAGTGTAGAGTGCTGCCTTGTCAGAGTCACGGCTGTTAGTGCTGTGAGGTCTGACAGGCAGGCACCTTGTTGCGCAGCACGTTGGCTGCAGCATCCAGTGAGCTACAGCTTGCTGCTGTAGGCGCTGGGACTCGTTAGGTCTTAGTAAGTACAGTCAAGGCTGGGAAGAGTTAGGGGAGTGGGGCAGGTTATTAACCCCGGTAGGCCTCTAGGAGTTTTCCCCAAAGCCACTTTAGGTTGCGGTACCACAGGGACAGGCCCTAGGTTAGGGTTCCTGTCACGTTAGTACCAAGTGGTATAGATGTGATGATGTGTTATATGCTGTTCCCAGTAAATGATATTAGTTAATATATAAATCACTGTGTATGGTATTATTGATTGTCCTGCGAGGAATCACTCCCCCTCTGGTGGGAGCCATCGCAGGTGGAGGCGCTGCATCGTTGTAAGTGAGTACCCCTAGTATAATTGCCCCAGGTTCCCCGTGGCGGAAGCTCAGCCCTCCTGCGAGCCAACAGGTAAGGCACCACACCTATGGTAACACCGTATGTTTCTCCGCTCCCACAGTGTAATCTGCGATTGGGGGGGGGGAATACCCGTTACATATAATAAAAATACTCTTTATTGAAATAGTAATTAAAATAAGGTGTCCATGGACTGACCAAGCATACATTTTCAAAAGGACTGTGTAGCTCCTGTTTTAGAGGTAATTAGTGTAGCGACTAGTGAACATTTGTAGTTGATAATCGAGAGACCTCAACAATATGTGTGAGGTGCAGTTTAGGTAATAGACCTAATGAACTGACAGGACTTAATCGTTGTAATCAACGTCGCATATACTTATACGATCCCTGAAGGGAGTGGCCTGTTCTGTCAATATTTTGACTGGTTAGTGAACTAATGAACCTCTGTGCTCACTATTGACCTACATAAACAAAAAGCCTATCCCCGTTAGGAAAGCTAACTAAACTAGGTTAAGCATATCTACCCAGCTGGTTAGCTAAGCTAGACCAGACCAATAATATTTGGTAACACCACTTGGCTCCTTACCTGGGAGCTTTATTCCATTCGGGACAGCATAAGTCTGAGCAGCCTGTGTCTGTCTGTCAGCTCTCCTCTTTTAAAAGCAGGTGAGCTCACTTAATTAGGATCACCTGTGGCCTGTCTAACTAGAGGAGTTAACTCATCACATACTGGAAAGCAGGCATAATGCAGCCTCCTAATAACATGTACAGGTTTTATTATTGTGTATTTTGGACATTCAGGCTTTTGTATTAGGGTGACCGTTGACTGCTATAGTAGCTTATCATGCCCATATTATATGGTATAGGGTATGATGTACTACTATGGCAATCAATGGGTATAGGGGGCTGGGGTGGGTGGTTAGGCCTACTGGGTGGGTAGCAGGGTAGGGTGGGTTAACTCCTTAATTACTATAGCGGTTAATAACCGCTAAGGTGATTAAGGGGTTAGGGGACATTGTATTTTTTATGTATTCTTTCTGGCAACGGAGGACATGTCCCTGCAATATGCTGATGAGGACACCCTTCATAATGGCAGGGGTAAGTAGAATGGATTTTATTTACTTTATTTATGCTGCCTGGCTAATGTTGTGTTTAATAATGGGCAAATACTCTATTATCCATATTTGGATAATAGTTATTCTGCACATTACTGTACTGTATGTGTTTGGGGGGGGTGTATATATTGAAATGTAGGCCATGTTTATTTATTTTTTTAAATACAGGAATGGTACCGCAGGCCAGTGGGGACCCACAGGGACCACCCAAGGACCCCAGGACGCCCATGGGGATGACCCGAGGACCCCCGGGGACCACCTGAGGACCCGCGGGGACCAGCCGAGGTCCCACAGATGTCCGTGGGAACCACCTGAGGGCCTCCAGATACTCGTGGGAACCATTCGAGGGCCCCCAGACTCCCGTGGGGATGACCTGGGGACCCCCAGACACCTGTGGAGACCACCCAGGGACCACGTTGGGGCCCCCGGACACCCATGGGGACCACCTGGAGGCCTATGAACACTTGTGAGGACCACCTGAGGGCCCCAGAAACCTGTGGGAACCACTGGGGTGCCCTGTGGGGCCCACGGACACCCGTGAGGCCCAACCTGCGACTCCCATTGGCCTGTGATATTAATCCGGTGTCTAAAAAAAATTTGGTTTTATGTGGGGGCACAGAGGGTGGGTTGTGTATTGGTGTTTATTACATATTGCAATGGTTATTGGGGGCCAAGGAGGTAGGTAGCAGGGCTGTTGTGTGTATTTTGGTTTATTGTGGGTTGTGGGGATGGGTGAAGGGGGTAATAGCCCCAAGAATGTATGTTTAGGCCTACCGGGTGGGTAGCGGGAGGGGTTAAACCCTTCATTACCTTAGCGGTATTAACCGGTATGAAGGGGTTAAGTCCACCCGCAACCCTTCCCCCCTGGTAGAGGTGGTTAACCCCTTCATTGCCTTAGCGGTTAGCCGCTAAGGTAATGAAGTTGACTGTAAAAATGAAGTTGACTGTAAAAGCATTTTTCATGCATTGGATTCATGCCAGGGGTCTCCGGTGCTGGGTATCAGCTCCGGAGTCTCCCAGCATCAATCCGATGCAGGAAAAAAGCATTTTTTTTTCTAAGTGCCGTCTCGCCGCTTATCGGCAGCTTCTCACCCCCTTCTTGCCAACTTTTTGTGGCGGGACGATTTGGAGAGGAAATCTCCATTCTAGAGCGGCGATCAACCTCGATAAGCTGATCGGGGCTACTAGAATACCACGAGTTAGAGAAACTGGCGATAAGATCCAATAATTGGCTTATCGCAGCCCGTTTGGCGATTTTTTTTTTCGGCAACAAAAAAACGGCGATTTTTCTCTTATCGGGGTTTATTGAATTGCTGTAGGCTTTTTTGGTGATAACCTGGCGTTAAGTGGCTTATCGCTGTTTATAGCATGAGGCCCTATGTCGTTTTTTTCAATAGACATCTTCTAGTTTAAAAAGCAACATTTGTCATGACTTACCTGCCATTTACTGGCACACAGACAGAAAAAAGAATCCAAAAGGTTTAAACAGGTTCCAGAATTTTGACAGGGATTGCTACTGCATGTTTTTCTATGGATTGTCTGTCAAAGAAAAAAAATATACATATACTGTATAAAGAATTATCAATCATTTTATTTTAGACACCCCTGTGATTGAACAACCTACGAAAAACTTGCCCACCCAAAATACTTGTGATTACACAAAATATTACTCAAACAGACACAGTAATTAACCATGCTATGAATCACCTTATCAGAATGATTTTTAAAGGTATGTTTTAGTATGGCAGCAGTAAGAATCCACATAGGGGCTTCGGTACTGTGATTTAGAGTCATTTAGACAGATATCAAGATGTGTTCTGCCTTTAAATATTATGATCTGAATATCTCATCAATAAACAGATGTCTTCCTGACTAATGTTTTTTCCCCCCTCACTCATTTCTTACCTCTTCCAAACTGTGAAATCTTGCTTCAAGATCTGTTAACTGTAAAAAAAAAAAAAAAAAAAAAAAAAAAGATCAAATGTGTTGGATATACAGTATATAAAAAGATAACTTACATAGACAATACCATAGACCAGCGGTGTGCAAACTGGGGGGCGCGACCCCCAGGGGGGGCACGAGACTGCCTGCGGGGGGCGCGCGGTTTACAGAGGTCCCACGCGCTTCCCGAAGGCACTTAAGTTAAGTGCCGGGTGAGCTACAGGGCCTCTGTAAACCTTTACTTACCTTGGCGCCACACGCGTCGCCATTGTAACACGGCATCAAATGACGCCGCGAGGTCATGTCATGTTGCTATGGCAACGTGCCATCATGACGCTGGAGCCGGCGCCGGAGCCGAAGTAAGTGGGGGTGAGGTGACCGCCATGAGTGGGGCGCAGGGAAAAAAGTTTGCGCCCCCTGCCATAGACAATGGTGCAGTTGCTCCCCAGCGTGACATATTTTGAAAGTCGGCTACATGGCGTGCCCTGTAAAGCAGATTACCAACCTTCATTTACATGTTTTCCTGGCTGTTTCTGATTTAATTTTAATGTTAAAAGGCCCAGAGGCTGCAGTAGCGCGTCCACATGGTAACTCCTACTGTTTAATCTCACTTTCTCCACTCTACCAGACTACTAAGAATTTTGTAGGAAAAATGATTTATCAGATAATGTTCTTTGCAGTCTACAAATGTCACGAGCGGACTCATTGAATAAGGACCGAAGTAGCTGTTCGAGTAGTTTTTGGCCCAAAATCCCCATTGACGTCAATGTGCATTTTCGGCCTGAAACAGACTAATCAGCTTCTTCGGTCTTTATGAAAGGGGATCCTCAACCATACTAATTTAGGATTTGGTTAGGAATAAAATATACATGTAACTCCCTGTGTGATGCAAGAACCACACTCACACTGCCCCGTCAGGTTCCTCTCCAGTGTGTCATGGACATGTGACTTATGATGGACATAAGATCAGCCACTAACCAAGGCTATGGAAGAGGTTGGACTAAAGAGACAGGAGCCTTTAGAAGGGGTGTACGTGACACATGTAAGGCAGATCTGGTTAGCCTAGATGACATCAAGCTTGATCAATTGTGACCCAGGGCCAGTCTGTGTCCCGCTGAGGGAGAGCAGACATTGACTGGAGGGAGAGTAGTATATTGTCAGGGAGGCCCAGCAGATCATCACCAGGAAGCTGCACGAAGGAGCGAGCACCGTCAGGGGGGCCCTCAAAGGTCGCAGCTAAAAGTGGTACTGAAGTATTTTGCAAAGTTTAGGCCTGCTGCATTCACAAGCTCCAACGGTGTGCCGGCACCATCATATAGCCGTACATACCCAGGATTGGGTGACCGCATCCTCAATGACACCGACATACACTCACGGAGAGTTTATGAGGAATGTTATGTTTATGTGCTGTAATATGAATATATAGTGATCCTTTGTTATGGGTCACAATGTCCCAAGTATCTATACTTGCTATATCAAATCGGATATATCACAAATGCCCTTGTAGTTGTTTCCTGTTATCTAACCTTAAGCCATGTGTGGCATATCATTCAGAACTAAGGACTCAGGCCCCCACCTCTGCAACAGGTATTAGTCTGGGGGCTAGAAATAAGAGGGGTTACATACAGCTTAAAAAATTTAACGGGCAGGGAAAAAACTAGAGGTGATCATAGATATCCTACTGTACAGCATTGTGAAGAAATCTATAAAAAAAAAAAAAACATGCACAACAATGATATGACATATGGATAGTGGTGGGATTTGCCCTCAGCTATGGCAATCTCATCATGGGAACAGTCGCTCGTTTTTGGCTTTAATACATGTGATGCTGGTCATATTAATGCAATAATGCAAAGGGAATTTATTGAACCACTTCAAAGCACAAACTATATTGCCCATTATAGTTTCAAACTGCCTAGAGCTGATGGTGTCAATGGCGTGCTCTTGCAAGCGAGTTGACCTTGCATGAAAGGGCTGTTTTAATGAGTTTCTAATTCGTGTGGTATATTTGTTTACATTAATTTTAGAAAATCTGGTGGGGTTTTTCATTATGCAAACCGCCTGTTTTTTTTCCTGAGCGTATCACATTGCTCGGTGCACTTTGAGCCATCAGCTAATAACTTCATCACTTTGTCTCTACAGCAACTGTAACATTTTGGGCTACACTGATGTTTTTGTATTCCAATAAGATGTTTAAAAGATAGTACCTTTACGCATAATTATTTAGAGTGTTTTTACACCAGTGACCATTAATCATAGTTTATCATTCTTTGTATGCCGTATTTACGTTTATTAAATGTAGAAATTAGTTTATATGAATCAGTGGCAGCTTGTGATTGTAACGTCTTAGACGTTGCACACAACGACGTGTCGCAGAATTCTGATTTATTCACCAATGATTTGATCCTGTACAAACGACCTATTTCATAAGCTTGTGGGGTTTTTCCAATGGACAGATCTTTTAATTTGAATGCAACATTTTTCTTTACTTACCCGCCATTTACCGGTACACAGAAAAGAATGCAGAGAACAGACTTCCTGCTTTACAGTATTGTGAAGAAATCTTTTATTTAAAGTATACACCGCACATACAGCGGGAACTGCCCCTTTCCAAACATCAAACTTATTTTCATTATGTTTTTCAAAACCATTTTACATTTGTATTTTCACAGGCCCAGAGCCTGTTTACATGGCACCTCCTGCTGTTTATTCTCACTTTCTCTGCTCGACCATGCAGCGTTTTTCTAATATTTTAATCTTCTCAGATAAGGTTTTTTTTTTAGGTTTACTAATGTCTCTAAGGCTAAGTCTCCGGTGGAGGCTGCTGCAGGCGCGCCTGGCGTCCTGGCGGCAAGTGCACAGCTTAAAACCGCGATCTGCGGTCTGTAGGGAGCGATGGGGGGCACATGGCCAAAATGGAGGGGGGGGCGCAGTCATGACTGGGGGGTGGGGGGGGCGCGGCCATAACTTCAGGCACAACACAACGCACTGGCCAGCAGCTCAAAGCTCTCCCATTGGTCCAAGCTATCTGCCCTGCTATTGGCTCCCAGCGCACCACGTTACCGCATAGCTGCACAGGAACACCATCGTGTTGTCTCCCCTGCTGGCTGACGTGCCACCGCACTGCGTGAGCCAACATGCGGGAAGACACTGGGGCTTGCCTTACTGAGGTTAGTGCCTGGTGTGCGGTGCGTACGCTGCTGGGCGCCGCCGTCACCATCGAGGACCTAGCCTAAAACACAGTGTGGGGTTTAGGACGCCAATCTGGTATAAACTGCAATTCAAATCAATGGCAATTAAGGCTTGATCAGGGTGCGATATCGCGCATCACAGCTGAATCCCGGCCTGAGGGGGAGGGGATTAGCTGCCCTATTATTTAAATTTTGGGTTTATTTTTTAGAAGACAAAAAAACACTTTAAAAAAAAATCAGTGAGCAGAGAAAAACTAGAAAGGAGGGGGGGGGGGAAATGTACTGTATTGTTGATAAATGTTTAGAAATAATAAAATAAATTAATGTCATGCATAATGCAGAACCTACTGATAATCTCACTAACAACAGCGATGTGTTTGAAGCAGCAATCCTCCACTCCCCAAAATGACGTTTTGTGTTCTCATTTACCTGCCCCGTGGTTTCCTGAGCCGTGGTTTCCTGACCTGTGGAAACTCCCAGAGCGACAACAGTTTTGTTGTTTTTTGAGAAAATGACAAGAAATTATAAATATGACCTCCGGTGTCACCAGTTGAAAGCCGCAACGTACAAGCACGTAATGTTAATAACATAATGTTAACCCAGTTGTACACCCGTAAAAAGCATAGCGTTAATTATAACGGCCGTCTGTGAAAATGATATGCAAATAATATTCAGACAAGTAATTATAATAAGTAAACAGGACATACCTTGGAGTTAAGTTGGTCGATCCGATTTGTAACATTTTGCATAATTCCCATACCATTTGTTTTTATTTCTGCAATATCGTCTTTATTTTTGTGTATCTAAAGTTTAAAGCAAAACAACATATTTTGTATTTTGTCGAAAAATATCTTCCGTGTGAAAGATGCTCAACTCAGCTTTTTAACATTACCTCATTCTCCAGGACCATAATAAACTAAGGGACTATTCATTAAACTGTGATAGTGCCTCTGACGTACGGAAAGTCAATAGCAAAGAAGGGTGCATTGCCTGGTGATTGAGTGCTGTTTTAGGTCCTCAAAGAGGTGTTCTTTAGTTTTTGTTTTTTTTGTGTGATGTTTCAGACCATTTCTAATGAAATTTGGAAAATACAGTATGTGGATCTTTCCTTTATATTTTAGGTTTCAGCTAAACATATACATCATCCTGTAAAACAGCATATTATAGAATACAATGATTTGGGGAAATAAAAACAATGAATAAGGAAAAAAAGACAACCAAGAATTTCTGGGGGATTTCATATCAAATGATCTAAAACTGGCCAAATAATGTAACAAAGTGGATGAGAAAGCCATTATCATGGTGGGATGTATATGGAATAACATCTCTTTACAGAAGAGCTGTAGCATGTCTGTGGGGTTCCTTTACCCCCTCACAGACCAGTATGCGCCCTGACTTACTATTCTGAGAAGCTGCTTCCTTGTGCTGGAGAATGTTTTAGTTCCACTCCTTTGAATAGAGCTGATTAATTCTCCAATTTGTAACATATTGAGTAGAGTTTCTGAATAGATACAATCTACAAGCTACCACGTATATTTTTGTACCTACTTTCAAACTCTAATTGCTTACAACAACAACAACAAAAATGTACTATGTAAAAATGAAGAGACAGACTTCTAGCAAATGTACAAAACAGAAAATTTACGTAGATAAGTGCACAAAAGAAAACAATAATAATTTTAGAAACATTAATAACGCTGTAAAAGTGGTGCCTGGTCGGATACTGTGTATATGGTTTGTTTTGCGGTGCCTCTTCATCACTATAGTGCGAATCTATTATAAGTTCAGAATGTTTTAGACTAGGTCTCCTGGCAGTGAAGTGGGGATTGCTGTAATTGTCATGATACGTTAAGTATGTAACATGGCCAGCACGACTCCTTCCAGTGCAGCAGAAATATTTCCTTTTCATGGACCACTTCAGTGTTAATCATTGTGTGGAGCACTACCAGATGTACTAAGTTCTCTTCATGAATGTAACGGTGACAGCTGAGTGACATTCATGTAGATGGGTCTGGTGATACCGGGTCCTTAGTTTAAGAACCCGTGTGATATAGACTAATCACTTTGACACTGTTAGTTTGTAATTTGAGATGATATTCCACACCCAAATCCTTTCCCTTGTCTCCTCCCACAATCTCGCTGATATTTACAGTGGGCTGCCTGGAGGTGATATATTCCTATATATTCCTATCTGTAACTGCTTGTTTCATTTTTTTTCTTGGCAGCAGTAACATAAATGTAACAATATTTTTTTCAGCATTACAAAATGAACGATTAAACAGACCATTTATGGTCCAATGGCATTTTTTTCGTTCTTTTCGTTCAAATGATAAGTGCAGCATTAATGTGATAAACAGGGATGAAGGAGTAATTAATGATCCAGTTCCTTACCACCTATACACCGCTTAGTAAAAATGGCCACTGGTGTTCTAGCTCCCATATACTGTAGAATAACACTACCTGGAGTTGCATGAAAACAGTCAATTTACTGTGGTTCTAGGGAGGCAGCAGCCATGGGGAGCAACAGCTGCTCCTTTCTACCCTGCCTGCTGCTTTCCCTGTGGCTGGGGATTGTCAGGTCATTTTCTCCTGACAGTCTCCACGCTGGGACTAGTTGGGTTGCATCTCATCTGTACTGGTAAGAACATTTGAAGTAGGTAAACCTAGTTTAAATCTAGATGCCAGTTCATCTCGTGGTCTTAGGCAAATCACTTTATATCTCTGCACCCAAGGTTCCATATTCAATGTTAGCTTTTTGGGGCAGGGATTCATTGGGACTTATTCATTACATTCTTATTGCATAGCCTGTGACTATGTTGTAATCTTGCCTCATTTGCATACAAACAAACTATGGGGCCTATGCAGAGAGCTGCGAGAAGCCCTATCTCGCCATGTATTTGCCAAATATGCCCATAGCAAATCCTGAAATGGCGAGAAACTGGCCATATGATTAAAATCCGCCGATTTTTGGTTTCTTTAAAAAAAACTCGCCAGATGGGTGGCGAGAAGCAATATTTCTCCAGTTTTAAAATCCGCCGTATTCTAGTAGCCCCGATCAGCATCTCGGCGCTGATCGGGGCTATAAAATGGAGAGATTTTCTCCAAATCGCTCCGCCAACAAAAGTTGGCAAGAAGCTGGTGCTGAGCGGCGATAGGTGACATAGGAAAAAAATCTGGCCCTTTTCCTGCCTCGGATTGATGCAGGGGGCTCCAGAGCTGATACCCAGTAATATCAGCACCGAAGCCCCCCCCCATGCATCCGAAGCAGGAATAATGCATTAACAGCCCAATTCATTGCCTTCACGGGCAACCGCTAAGGTAATGAAAGGGTTAACCATCCATTACCATGCTTTCTGTGGGGAGCGGCAGTGGAATAAGGGGGTAGTAGGAATTTGCAGGGGTGTTTATGGTTTCCGGGGGGGTTGTGGGTCAACTGAACCCCTTCATTACCATAGCGGTTAATACCGCAACGGTCATGAATGGGTTAAGCCCTCAAGCGACCCACCCGCAACCCATAAACAACCACTGTGGGGGCTATTACACACCCCACCCATCCCTGTATGTATATATATATATATTTATATATATATATATATATATATATACACACAGATATATATATATATATAATACACAATAGAAATACACAAGGAATCCCTTCAGTTCCATATCATTTTTGGCATGCACAGCAATGACACTATAGCCTGGTCCTCGAGTGTTCCCGCAGGGGTCCCCGCTTGGCTGCAGTATCAAGTCTGTGCACCCAAAAAATAAGTAAAACACACAGAAATAAATAAGCATAACAGTAGCTAATGTTATGTCCCCTAACCACTTAATTACCGTAGTGGTTATTAACCGCTACCGTCATTAATGGGTTAACCCATCCTCACCCACCACTCTGAAGGGCTAAGCACAACCCCCACTACCCACCCCTGTGAGGCATAACCACCATCACCCCCTACTGTCCGTCCCTTGGTGACAATACCCCCAACCCCCAATACCCACATTTAGAACAATACACACATCCGCAATAAACATAACAATTACTAATAAACTATACATAACCCACACACACCATATAGCAAATATATTGTGGTGTTACTTAACCCCTTAATAACAATAACGGTTAATAAGCGCTAAAGTAATTAATGGGTTAAGCCACCCTTTACCCATTCATTTGTAGAGTGGCTTCATCATTCTCTTTATATATATATATATATATATATATATATATATATATATATATATATAATGTTACATACTGTATATCTGTAAAAATATATGTCAAATATAGGTATGATTAAGCAATCTACAAAGAAATGGGAAAGGATATGCATGTAGCAATGTAAAACATCCGATCTGCAATTGACAACATTACTGCCAAATTAAAAACAAATCCAAATGAAAATAAAAACACATATCATCAGAGAATACAGCAAGCACCTATCCAAAGCAGTAGAGAGTAAATTGCTATAAAACTTACAATTGAAAATGTGTACATGAAGCAAATAATATTTCCATCATGTACACAATTGCAATCAATGGTCCAAAACAAATACACGATTGAAAGTAAACATTCTATATAAACAAAGCTAGTCGACAATAATACATTATCAACACACAATTAATGCCATCAGAAATACATTACAAGCAAATCTAAACAAAATACACTATTCAAGATTGCTATGCAAACCCAAAACCATTGCAAAAACAAATTTATTTCTAATCAACACTATCGTACACAATCTAAATGCACCAAATAAGCCACATTAAACCATTAAGGCAGGGTCCCTACATATACCCATGCAATCATCATGTTAAATGAGAAAAGTAAATCTACATAACATTTCACACACACAATAGTAAGCAAACAGGGAAAAGAGTTGTATAATACATGACCAAATGCAATAAACATTTGAAAAACAACCCGTTAATAAACATGTATGTATATAGCTCCAGAGGGATATATATACATACACGGCCATGAATTGAACATTAAAAAAAATCATCTGACTTTTGAGAAAAAAAAAAAAAAAATACAACTTAAATAAAATACATTTCTTGACTTTACTTACCATTAGATGACCAATGACCGACTTCAGGGGAAACCTCTATGTCTGCAACAAATCCAAAGACAGGAACCAGCAACCCATAAAATAATAAACCTTTGTAATCCAATGTGGTGTCTTCTTTTTTGTCTTTATAATCCATACCGTCTGTGGTCTTCTTTAAAGGGTCTTCTTCACCTTCTGCGGGGTCTTTTCGGGGTCTTCTGGCTTCTTCTTCTGTGACGCAGGTCCATCTTCTTCTGAGGGGAGGTCCTCTCCCCACGGCGTCAAGCTGGAAAATGAGACGACATAGGCTTTTATAGGCCTATGACGTCACATTTTGCATCAAATGGTTCTCACGGTCCTGATTGGTCCGTGAAAAGCATGTGATTTTGTATACGGCTAACACAAATGATGACGTCATTTAAAGGAAATGAAGTCCGCCAATCAGAATGGCTGTGCTTCATTTACCTTTAACATGACGTCAACAAAACCAAAATGGCGCCGTCACACAGCCATTCACCATTCATTTAGTTTCCACGATCTCATTGGTTGTAATCCCATGTGACGACGCCATGTTGGTTTTGTTGACGTCATGTTAAAGGTAAATGAAGCACAGCCATTCTGATTGGCGGGCTTCATTTCCTTTAAATGACGTCATCATTTGTGTTAGCCATATACAAAATCACATGCTTTCACGGACCAATCAGGACAGTGAGAACCATTTGATGCAAAATGTGACGTCATAGGCCTATAAAAGCCTATGTCGCCTCATTTTCCAGCTTGACGCCGTGGGGAGAGCACCTCCCCTCAGAAGAAGATGGACCTGCGTCACAGAAGAAGAAGCCAGAAGACCCCAAAGACCCCGCAGAAGGTGAAGAAGATCCCGAAAAGAAGACCACAGACGGTATGGATTATAAAGACAAGAAAGAAGACACCACATTGGATTAAAAAGGTTTATTATTTTATGGGTTTCTGGTTCCTGTCTTTGGATTTGTTGCAGACATAGCGGTTTCCCCAGAAGTCGGTCATTGGTCATCTAATGGTAAGTAAAGTCAAGAAATGTATTTTATTTAAGTTGTATTTTTTTTTTTTTCCTCAAAAGTCAGATGATTTTTTTTAATGTTCAATTCATGGCCGTGTATGTATATATATCCCTCTGGAGCTATATACATACATGTTTATTAACGGGTTGTTTTTCAAATGTTTATTACATTTGGTCATGTATTATACAACTCTTTTCCCTGTTTGCTTACTATTGTGTGTGTGAAATGTTATGTAGATTTACTTTTCTCATTTAACATGATGATGATTGCATGGGTATATGTAGGGACCCTGCCTTAATGGTTTAATGTGGCTTATTTGGTGCATTTAGCTTGTGTACAATAGTGTTACTGTAGTTAGAAATAAATATGTTTTTGCAATGGTTTTGGGTTTGCATAGCAATCTTGAATAGTGTATTTTGTTTAGATTTGCTTGTAATGTATTTCTGATGGCATTAATTGTGTGTTGATAATGTATTATTGTCGACTAGCTTTGTTTATATAGAATGTTTACTTTCAATCGTGTATTTGTTTTGGACCATTGATTGCAACTGTGTACGTGATGGAAATATTATTTGCTTCATGTACACATTGTTCAATTGTAAGTTTTATAGCACTTTACTCTTTACTGCTTTGGATAGGTGCTTGCTGTATTCTCTGATGATATGTGTTTTTATTTTCATTTGGATTTGTTTTTAATTTGGCAGTGATGTTGTCAATTGCAGATCGGATGTTTTAAATTGCTACATGCATATCCTTTCCCATTTCTTTGTAGATTGCTTAATCATACCTATATTTTACATATATTTTTACAGATATATGTAACATAATATATATATATATATATATATATATATATACATATATATATATATATAAAGAGAATGATGAAGCCACTCTACAAATGAATGGGTAAAGGGTTGCTTAACCCATTAATTACTTTAGCGCTTATTAACCGTTATTGTTATTAAGGGCTTAAGTAACACCACAATATATTTGCTATATGGTGTGGGTGGGTTATGTATATTTTTTAAATAATTGTTATGCTTCTTGCGGGTGTGTGTATTGTTTTGAATGTGGGTATTGGGGGTAGGGGGTATTGTCCCCAAGGGACGGACGGTAGGCCTGCCAGTGTGTTGGGGGTGATGGTGGTTATGCCTCACAGGGGTGGGTAGGAGGGTGGGGTGTATTTATGTTAAAGTATTTATGTGTCTTGTAATAATTTTTTTGGGCACAGACTTGATACTGCAGGCAACACCCGAGGGCCACCGCCAGCCTATAGTACCATTCCTGTGCCTAAAAAATTACTATGGGTTATGTATAAAAGGGAGGTTTAGGTGTTGTCGGGGGCGCAGAGACTGATTGTGCTGTGTATTGCAATGTTTATTGGGGGCCATTGTCCCCAATAAACATGCCCCTTAACCCCTTGACTTAACCCCTTCATTGCCTTAACGGATAGCCGCTAAGGTAATGAAGCAGCATTACTGTAATTTTATTATTAGTGTACATGTGCAGAGGGTCTCCGGACATGAACAGTGTTGGTTTTATGTCCGGGGACCCCCTGCTTTCCGAGATACAGGCACCTTTATGAGGTGCCAGTATCTCCTATGAATGGAAACGTCCCGCGTCACATGATCGGGCTATCTCAATGCATAGGAGATACCGGAACCTCATAACGGGGCCTGTATCTCGGGAAGCAGGGGTCCCCAGACATAAAACCAACGCGGTTCATCCCCGGAGACCCCCTGCACATCTACAATAGCAATCCTATTGATATGTACACATTTTTTTTTTGCCGCCGAGATTTGTGCAGAGAGAGGGGGATCTCGCTCTCTGCTGACAGATCTCGCCAGCGGAGCCATTCTCGCCAGGGCTCGCCATCTCTCTGCCGGATTCCTCTCACAGATATGCGTACCTTCCTTCATACTGCGAGGGGAATCCGCCAAAAACATGGAGAGTTTTCAGTCTGGCGAATGGCCATTCTCGCAGCTCTCTGCATAGGCCCCTAAGTTTTCACAGGGGTACCGGAGTATCCTGCATACGGCGAACATAAACGGCAATAATGTGGCGACTTTATTGCCGTTGCGGCTTTCATTCAAGTAGCTCTCTGCATAAGCCCCTGTGTCTTAATGGAGCAATCCATGCAATATCCTATGTGTGTTTTAAAAAAAAAAATCAGTTCTAAATTAGATAACTTACTACCTTTTTTTATTTTATTCGACTCTTAATGCCATTTTAAATGAGTTTTTACTGGATACTGAGCATCATTTCATTTATATAGCTGATTTTAGCCCACCTCCCCAGCAGTGCAAGATCTGTGCAACACTTTCCTGTTTGTGATCATTTGCTGCCAAAATTCCCAGCAGTTTGCACTATAAACTGTAACATTAGATAATGTTACCTTAGTAATATAAGAATACATTGTAGCTGCTGAGTTACACTGACTGATGGATTGATTTGAAACTGAAAGGCAGCCTTTTAGTGAACCTTGGGAAGCAGGATTTTGTTCGATCACGGGAGAACGAATCGATTGGCAGCTTAGTTAATTATTCTTCAATAAAGGTAATAAAATGCTGCATATATTAAAACAAAGAAAATGTCTTATTTTTTTAACTGCTCAAATTGACTCTTTAAACAGTGTGATAACGGAGAGATGCAATTCAAAAACAGTGATTTTGGAACAGAAATGTTGCTAGAATCACTATGATCTCTCCTAAATCTGTCTCTGTGTCTCTCCTACTGAACTCTGGCTTCCTATTAAATCCTGTATTACTTCCCAAAAAAAAATTCCTCCTCTCTTTTAAGGCTATACACTCTTCTGCCCCATCTTACATCTCAGACTAGTTTCTCACTATACACCTGCCCAACTCTTTAGTTCTGCTCAAACATGTCTTCTGTCTAACCCTTTTTGTATCTAAAGCCCTCTCCCACCTAAAACTTTTCTCACACACTGCCGCACACCTCTGGAATGCCCTTCCCCTCAATGTTTGACTAGCACACTCTCTCCACCTTTTTAAGACCCATCTTAAAACACACCTCTTTAACCAAGCTTACGTGTAGCCCCGCTGACTGATACTATACATCTCATATGCACTGACCTTGACCCCTTGCAGACACACTTATCATAACACCCTCCTATTGTCTCTAAGTTCTCCCCACTTAAATTGTAAGCTCTTCGGGGCAGGTACTCCTTTTCCTAATGTAACTTTTATATCTGAAGCGCTTTTTCCCATTATATGTTATGTTATGTCACGTGTATTACTGCTGTGAAGCGCTATGTACATGGATGGTGCTACTGTGTATAAATAAAGATATACATATATAATCGCAGTTTAATGAATAGGCCCCATTGAGTGTGTGAAATTCTACTGTATGTACAGCCCAATGTCAATTTCCAGTACTATATAAGGGGATAAAAAACATTGGGGGGTTTATTACCAGGGCTTTCAGATTATTTTTTGACTTTCCAACACAATTGTCCTGGAATAATATGTTAAATATAATAATAATAATTGGATAATCCAATTTGTTGCCAAGTCCACTGTTTTTATTTCCCAATATGTGGAAGTATTAGGATGCAGCAAATCTATAATGTGAGTGAGAGGTCCATTGTATCTGATCTGTACCCTAGTGATTACACACACCGCTCTGATTAATGGAGCAGTCACACGTTATCAGTTTGCTTTCGCTTATGTATTTTAGCAATAAATACATTATTATGTTGATATATATATTCCAAGATATAAATACTACCTGAGTCAGAAGTTCTGTAAGGTCATCATCATTGATTTTTATTTTCCCATAGGAACCAGTCTTAAACTCAATATTTTTGCTCTGGCTAGTAGAAAATATTAAATTTCCACTTTCTGAAGACATCCGAGACCTATTTTAAGGAGAAACACAATTTTTTTGTATACTGAAACTGAAACCTTACACAACAGGAGAGTAAGATCTCTTATTTATTTAGTCTACTGAGGCAATCATACTGATGGAAAATTATGGAGAACTCCACGATATTCCCAAATGGGATGCAGGAACAAAACAAGATTTCAAGTTTGCAGTACAGAAGATACCCACCCCTCCTATTATTTTATGAATTTAAATCTAATGATAATAACATAAAAACACTTACTGCTCATTATATGCATCTCTTTTCTGTCTTGTTTTCACAGGATCTCCAGGTTCACATTTTAGCCCAGAAAGTATTACTAGTGTTGCCAAAGTCCAGGGAACATAACCTGGAGAAAGCATGGTAACTGCTACGCTCCAGGCAATACGTTTGAAGAAATCCTTTAAGCTGTATGCCTGGTTTTAAAGGTGTGTGTACTTTGCCCTCGAGGTCTTGTTCATTCACACAAGATCCCTTCTGAAAAAGTTCACGTAAGCTTTGCATTCATATTAATTTGTGAACTCGGGGAATGGAACAGGCCAAACTGCTGATTATATACTTTTCCAGCACAGGCTTACTACCTGTGAACAGTTAATGTCTTATCCAGTAGCTCCTTGACCTTTGCAACACTAAGAACTTCATCAACTGTAGAGAGATACAATGCAAAGCCAGGAGAACTCATTCCTGGATCCAAGGGGCAAAATGGTATTCACATATTAACCCTTTCGGTGTCAATTTAATGCATATCATTTCCCAATCGGGGAGGGTACTGAAATAGCCCCTTCCCATAAACTGTCCATTCAAGTGCAAGACTGTAATCCCTCCTATGCTATGGAGTAGGCAATGCATTGAATCAGAGGGCTTTGCAGGCCCACTGCCAGTGAAGCTGTTAATGAAAGGTGAATGTCAAAGGATAACTTGGCCTTTGCTCTACAATTAAAGCTGCAGGAAAAGCAATACTTAATTTTTTTTTATAAATCAGTTCTGCATTATGAGAATATACTTGTAGCATTAAAAAACAAAACAACTCTGAATTACATTTTAATGTATTAAAATGTAACAACCCTTTTTTGTTTCTATAACAACCATTTACAAAGTCACAGATACTGAGTCAATACTCCTCTTCAGCAATTTAATCCACGCCAACTCTTCTCTGTCTTTGACTTCCTACTCAGACCACCCTCTGCTGCCTGTTCATCCTCCATCTCACCCCAGGACTTTGCTGACTATTTCAAGGAAAAGGTGGAATCCATACATCAGGCCATCCCCTCTGTATTCTCCTCCCATCCTACACCTCTTCCTAACTCTCCTCCTGCATTCCTTGACTCTTTATCCGCTGTCACAGAGGAGGATGTGTCGTTGCTGATCTCCTCTTCTCCCTCTACCACATGCTCTCTTGACCCTATTCCATCCCATCTCCTAAAACCTCTTGCTCCTACTAATCCCTACGCTCACACACATTTTTAACTGCTCCCTCTACTCTGGTATCTTTCCATCCTCCTTCAAGCATGCAACAATTATTACATTACTCAAAAACAACAAGCTTGACCCTACATGTCTTTCTAACTACTGTATCGACCTGTCTCCCTCCTGCATTTTGCCTCTAAACTCCTTGAACGTCTTGTATTCTCTCGCTTGCTACACTTTCTCAACACCCATTCTCTCCTAGACGCTCTACAATCTGGCTTCCGCACTGCTCACTCGACAGAAACAGCCCTCAGTAAAATAACAAAGAAAGGACAGGGATTAGGGAGTGATCAACTAAATCATACAAATTGTAATATGAAAAAATAATAACTTCCAATCGATAATTATCAATAGAGGTAGGTGCATCTGTGAATTGAAGTGAATCAAGGAAAATGAGGGATGCAAAGTGTTTGCATCCCAGGAGAAAATTCACTTATATGCACACTACTATAGTGTAAAATGTAACTTTTAATACTTAATACTTAAAACATATACTCTTGGCATTCGTAACACAGCTCTTTCCTGGATCTCCTTTTACCTGTCCCATCGTACTTGCAGTGTCTCTTTTCAAACACCTCCTCCATCTCCTCTATCGATCTCTCTGTGGGGGTACCCCAGGGCTCTGTCCTGGGACCCCTTCTCTTTTCTCTTTACACACACTCTCTAGGTGACCTAATCACATCCCTTGGGTTCAAATATCACCTCTATGCTGACGACACACAAATTGACTTTTCTACCCCTGACCTTACACCTGCGGTACAGACTAAAGTTTCTGAATGTCTGTCGTCTATATCATCCTGGATGGCCCTCCGACAATTTAAACTAAACATGGCAAAAACAGAGCTCCTCATACTCCCTCCCAAACCTGGCCCTATTTCCTCCTTCTACATTACTGTTGAAAGTACCATCATTCACCCAGTAGCCCAAGCACGCTGCCTAGGGGTCACACTCGACTCCTCTCTCACATTCAAAACGTTTCTAAAACCTGTCGCTTTTTCCTCCACAATATTACAAAGATACGCCCTTTCCTCTGTTGCTCGACTGCTAAAACTCTGACTCAGGCCCTCATTCTCTCCCGTCTTGATTACTGTAACCTCCTGCTGTCCGTCCTTCCTGCCTCTCACCTGTCTCCCCTACAATCTATCCTAAACGCTGCTGCCAGAATCACTCTACTCTTTCCTAAATCTGTCTCAGCGTCTCCCCTGCTGAAATCCCTCTCCTGGCTTCCCATCAAATCCCGTATCACACAATCAATTCTTCTCCTCACTTTTAAAGCTTTACACTCTTCTGCTCCTCCTTACATCTCATCCCTAATTTCACGTTATGCACCATCCCGGCTCTTGCATTCGGCTCAAGGATGTCTTCTTTCTACCCCCTTTGTACCTAAAGCCCTCTCCCACCTTAAACCCTTCTCACTGACTGCCCCACACCTCTGGAATGCCCTTCCCCTCAATATCCAACTAGCACCATCTCTATCCCCCTTTAAGACCCACCTTAAAACACACCTGCTTAAGGAAGCATATGAGTAGCTCCATGGCTGATAACTAACACCTCACACATTAACCTTGGGCCCCTGCAGACGCACTTACCAGAATGCCCTCCTACTGTTTCTGTACGTTCTTCCTACCAACCAAATAGATGGTAAGCTCTTCGGAGCAGGGACTCCCTTTCCTAAATGTTACTTTTATGTCTGAGCACTTCTTCCCTTTGTGTTATTTCTATCTAATTATTTATATGATTGTAACTATTACTGCTGTGAAGCGCTATGTACATTAATGGCGCTATATAAATGAAGACATTCATTCATTTAGTGAACCCCCAAGCCGAATCTTCACCGATCGATCACAGGAGAACGGATCGATTATTCATTCATTAAATTCTTATTGCATAGCCTGTGAATATATTGTAATCTTGCGAGTTTGCCTAATTTGCATACAAACTACATCTTAATGGAGCAATCCAAGCAATATGCTACGTGTTTATATGTATATATAAAAAAAACAAAAAAAAAATTCTGTTGTATTTGATACTTACATTTTTTTTCCAATTTTTATTCAACTCTTAAATTAGTTTTAATATACTGAGCATCTTTTGATTTCTACAGCAGGTTTTTGTCCCACCTCCCCAGCAGTGCAAGATATTTGCAACACTTTCCTGTTTGTGATAATCTGTTGCCAATGTTCCCAGCAGTTTGAGCTACAAACTGTAACAATAGATAGTGTTACCTTAGTAATATAAGAATACATTGTAGCTGCTGAGTTACACTAACTGAAGGATTGATTAAAACTGCAGCCATTATGTTAGTCAAACAATCAATACTTTGACAGATTTATAACAGGAGCACCAAACAATTGCCAGCTTAGGTAAGGATGTAGAATTATACACATACAAATAAGAAAAGAAGTGTGTGGGGAGGCGGAATGTACAGTAGTACTTCTGCTTTACATTTCTTATGGCATTACTTAATATTCTTATGAACTCATATCTACTCATATCTACCTGTGGAGTATAATGAACCTTTATATTGATATTAGGAGTTTGTAATGATCAATTATATATATAGAAATACCGTAGTGTATTTTGTTACGTTTGTATATTTTCTGTTAATGGTATTTGTAATGTAATTCTAGTGTCCCTTTCTAGGTATCTCTGAAGCAGGGGTGTCCTTTGGGCCTGGCCTGCTGGTGGCTCTTGGGGACGGAAGTTGGTCACCCCTGGTATATTCTGATTAGTCTGTTTTTATAATACGTGTAATTCAAATAACTTTGCTATGAGTAGACGGTGGGGCTGCTTTAACACTTTTCGGTGGCTAAGCAAACAAATGTACGTTTGCCAAGTTGTTGCTTTGCACAAAATGTCAAGGCCTCCCATCGAATGAAAGCAAAAAACAAACAAACAGGGCTCACGCAAAGAAAGTCTTCCGTCTACATATACTGTACAAGATCTGAAATATACCATTTCTATCCTGAAGAACGAGGACGTTAGGTGTAGATTGCATCATCATCAATGGATTACTAACTTCTGTAATCCACTTTTGCTGTAAGGAAACATTTGAACATATTTCCATATTTATCCTATCAATATTAATTGGTAAACATTAAAGCAGTATTACTACACATAAGAAGTAGTATATAAATCTGTGATGTTTGATGAAGACGGATATTATTCGTGTAACTTACTTTTTAAGACAAATATGTAATACTGTCTATTCTACATTTCTACATATAAAAGAGTTCCCTAAAAGATCAAACTGAAAAAAAGAAACATTATATTTCAGGACCCTATCATTCCCCACATTACCTAGTATATACACCTTTCTTGATTTAGCATGCAACAGTTTTTTGGGGGGTGAGGGGGCGGTTGTTCTTTTTCTTTTTTTTTCCTTTCTCTCTTGGTACTAATATTAGTATTAAAGAGGCAGTCCAAGCGGCACTTACCAAAAAAATATATATATATATATATTTTTTTAAACTTACATTTTATTGAAAATCGGAAACAATACATACACATATCATTACATCACATTTTCTGGGTTAAAATAAGGCGGGAAGGGGCCTGGTTACTTGTGTTTGATTGATCCAACCTCGATTAACTCTGCACGGTCACGTCTCCTCCCTTCTAATAGAAACATCAGATAAATCCATCCAGTAGCCAGCCTGAACTGTCACCTCAAAGGAGAACGCATCTGCAACTATCATAGCAGAATAGACAGCGGTGTGTCTGATTGAGCTAACCGTGGCTACTAAACTTTCTGAAATTTTGTGCCGGTATCATTGATCAGGCTCGTTAGTTACATATTTTTATGTTTTAATATATGCAGCCTTTGATTGCCTTTATTTAAAACTAAGCTGCCAATCGATTTGTTATTCCCTGATCGATCAGCAAATATCCTGCTTCCCAGGGTTAACTAAATAGCTGCCTTTCTGTTTTAATCAATTCTTTCATCAGTGTAACTCAACAGCTACAATGTAATCTTATACCTGTATACAAGGTAACGTTATCTATTGGTTCAGTTTGCAACTCAAACTGGTGGGAATATTGGCCACAAATTATCACAAACAGGAAAGTGTTGCAAAGATCTTGCACTGCTGGAGAAGTGGGGTAAAGCCTGCTATAGAGATCAAAGGATGCTCAGTATATTAAAACGAATTAAAATGGCATTACGGGTTGAATGTCTAAAAAAATGTAGTATTATCTAATACTACAGAACTGATTTATTTCAAATAAAAACATGTAAGAAATTGTTTGGATTGCTTCTCTAATTACCCCTGTAAGCTCCTTTGCTTTACCTTTTGGTCTGAGCGTGAGTATCAGTGCTCCCTATATAGGGGCACTTCTATGTCTTCCCAAACTATATGCAACAACTATTACATCAACTGGGACTTTTTGTCATTCTCCTAAAGATAACATGGTAATAAAACACAAAGTGGCAGGGTAAAGCAAAACAAAATGTGAACCTTCCTCAAGTTGAAACCCGAGCAACTCAAAGCCTACGTAAAAAAAAAAACAGCTACAGTAGGTACACCATGGTCTTTCCCATTTGATTTGCTTTAATGCACAGGACTAAGTCCTAAATCCGTGAGGCTAAGAATGTAATTAATGTTTAGCCTATAGCGATTTGGTTGTGCAAGGTAGCTGACATGCACATAGACATTTACAGTATAATCTAGTTCACTGGTGCTTATGACATCTTTGTTTAAATACTTGCTCTCTTCTGTCGTAATTCACTAAGTTACGATGAGAAGTTTCAGCAATTGATCCAGTGTAAACTGCCATTGAAAAACACACCCCTACAAATCCTCCTCACACATTCTCTTTCTATCCATGCTTCTCCTCCTTGCTTCAGGGAACCTGCTCCTGGATTTGGCTAAGCTAGCCATTTATAAGACCAGGAAGCAGTGTTTGGAGTGGGAGGTCCCAACAAACATCGTGGCCATGTTCCGGACGCTGGTGCACTCCCGTATCCAGGCAGAGTACACGTACGCCGAGTCCACTGGGACGGTTTCAGAGTTTGGCCCCAGTGGACGCCAGGCGGGGTGCTCTGCTCGGTAACCCATTTGGATTTTTTAACATTAGCTCCCATATTTTAATGCACATTATTTTAATTTACTGTTGCACTTGATACCGGTTTATTTAATTTTTTTGTTAGTCTGGTATTTTTTTCTCACTGCGTCCTTTAAGGACCAGTGAGTTACCTGTTGCTTTGCTGGCCAATCAGAACTACCAGTTTAAATAGTCCTCCTTGCTTCAGGGGATATCTCTCCCAATCCTGGTCCCTTCATTATTTCACATGCTCTCGTCCTCGCCTCCCACATGCAACTTCTGGTATCAACCCCTCTAATCTCATACCCATCCCCTGCCACACTCCCTCCTCTCTCCCTTTCTCCTGTGCCCTTTCCAATGCTCGCTCCCTTTCTAACAAGTTCCTCTCTGTGCATGACTTCTTTTTCTCTCATTCTCTGCTCCTCTTTGCTATAACAGAGACTTGGCTCACTCAGTCTGACTGCTCTGGAAGCTGCCCTCTCTTATGGTGGCCTTTCTTTCTCCCACACTCCACACCTGATGGCAGGGGTGGATTCATGGGGCTACTGCTCTTCTCTATCTGCCGCCTCTTTTGAGGCTCACAATGTCCAGATTTTCTCTCCTCTCCCTGTCCACGTGGCAGTCATCTATCACCCACCCACTTCTACTCACACCCCTTCTGTCTTTCTCACTTTGAATCTTGGGTCTCTTTCTTTCTCTCCTCAGACTCCCCTGTCCTTCTCCTTGGGGACTTCAACTGCCACATTGATGACCCAACTCTCCCTTGGGATTCCCGCTTTCTCTCTCTATCCTCTTCTTTTGACCTTCAACAGTGGACTGCAGCCACCACCCACAAGAAGGGCCACTACCTAGATCTGGTTTTCACTAAAATTTTCTCTCTCTGATTTCTCCATTTCCCCCTTTCCTCTCCGACCATCATCTCATCTCATATTCTCTCTCACTTCTCCCCTTCCATCTCTACCCCTCGTTTCAGCAGAGACTTGCGCTCAATTAACCTACCAGCTTTTGATTCCACTTTACGCTCCTCCCTCTCCTCTCTCAGTTCTGCTCCAGCCCCTGACAACATCAGGAACTACAACTTTGCCCTGTTCTCCTCTCTTGATCTACATGCCCTGCTTTCTCTGCCTAAATTCCCACACGCGCATGCTGCGCTCCTTCCACTGCGCCTCTGGAGGAAATCTCACAATCTTGCAGACTTCCTTCCCTACAAATTTATGCTATCCTGTTTCAACTCTGCCCTCTCTCAAGCTCAACAAACCTACTTTTCCTCACTAATCAACATGTACAAGTCGAATTCACGCTGACTCTTCTGTCTTTGACTCCCTACTCAGACCACCCTCTGCTGCCTCTTCTTCTTCCTCCATCTCACCTCAGGACTTTGCTGACTTTCAAGGAAAAGGTGGAATCCATAAGTCAAGACACCCCCTCTGTATCCCCCTCCCACCATCTTCCTAACGCTCCTCCTGCCTTCTGGACTCTCTTTCCGCTGTCACAGAGGAGGATGTGTTGTTGATGATCTACTCTTCTCCCTCTACCACCTGTTCTCTTGACCGATTCCCTCCCATCTCCTAAAACCTCTTGTTCCTACTATAATCACTACGCTCACACACATTTAACTCCTCCCTCTACTCTGGTACCTTTCCCTCTTCCTTCAAACATGCAAGTTATACCATTACTCAAAAACAGCAAGCTTGACCCTACCTTTCTTTCTAACTATCGGCCTGTCTCCCTCCTGCCTTTTGCCTCTAAACTCGATGCACATCTTTTATTCTCTCGCTTGCTCCATTTTCTCAAACACCTACTCTCTTCTAGACCCTCTACAATCTGGCTTCTGCCCTGCTCACTCCAGTGTAACAGTTCTCACTAAAATAATTAATGACCTCTATGCTGCCAAAGACAGGGGTCATTACACTCTGCTCATACTACTCGACCTCTCTGCAGCATTTGATACTGTGGACCACACTCTTCTTCTTCACATTCTCCATACTCTTGGTATTCATAACAAAGCTTTATCCTGGATCTCCACTTACCTCTCCCATCGTACTTTCAGTGTCTCTTTTGCCAACACCTCCTCTACATAGTTACATAGTAGATGAGGTTGAAAAAAGACGTACGTCCATCAAGTTCAACCTATGCTAAATTTAGACAACAGATACTTTATTCTATATATATACTTACTTATTGGTCTCTTTTGCCAACACCTCCTCCTCTAATGGTCTCATTGTGGGGTATGCCAGCGCCATCTTGGGACCTCCTTCTTTTCTCTTTACACTCTCTCTCTGGTGACCAATCACCCTAATATCACCCTAATGCTAATGACACACAAATGTACTTTGCAACCCCTGACCTTACACCTGCTGTACAGACTAAAGTTTCTGAATGGCTCTCTGCTATATCATCCTGGATGGCCCTCCGCCGACTTAAATTTAACATGGTAAAAACAGAGCTCCCCCATACTTTCTCCCAAACCAAGCCCTACTACCTCCTTCTACATTGTACTTCCAACACTAATCATTCACCAGTAGCCCAAGCATGCTGCCTAGGGGTAACACTCAACTCCTTGAGAAAGCGCTGTTGAAGCGTGAAACGCGTGGGAGGAGAGTTTTCCCTGTTCTGTCCCTAGTATGTCCTTTGTTTTTTAACATGTAACTCAATTAAAAAAAAATATATTACTTGGTGAGCTGTTGGTGCCTTTTCACTGGGTAATTGTCGAACCAATCTACCTACATCTACTATTTGACATGAAGTTCTGTACAAGATTACATCACTGATTTATGTAAGTACATGTACAATTTTGTGGTATTGTGTAATCTCAACAATTAGACTAAAATGACTGGATCAAATATCAAAAAGACAAAGCATGGATTCATACTTTTAAATGAATTGAAACTCAAGGACTTATTGCTACTTACTGCAAGTGGGCTCCACATTTAAAAAGATAACACAAATAAAAAGAGAAAATAAGTCAAGTTTGAGGGATGTCGAACAATGTTTACAATCTCAATGCAGCTTGCCTGCTGCCGACGCACATGTGATATGTAATTGCTTAAAGAGAGTGGTTACTATTCAGTTGGTTTATATCAGGGGTGGCCAACATCAGTTCTCAAGAGCTACCAACAGGTCAGGTTTTCAGCAGAGGTGGCTCAGTCGTGTGTTGTCACAGTGTGTTCAACAAGAAAAACTATTACATATGTGGACATGCTAGTTATTCCTCGTAGCAGGACTATTATATTTTTGGAGCGTTATATAGTGCTTTTTCTAACAGCTGTCAGAAGCATCATTCATAAGTATTGACTAATTCATACCCCTTAAGTTCTTCTATCCTATTGCACTTAATCAATCTTTTTTAATAATGTTTAGCACCTATATGCAGAATCACGCATGAAGTCTGGTCATGTCAGTCTTCACGGTTTGACCAAAATGACCATTTGTCCAAGAGTCCACACAACTTGCACTTTAATTGTAATCTATGACGTTACATTATAGGAAATGTAAGCAGTTTGTCAGCAATTCCAACTTCAAGATATATTTGTATGAAATATAAACCAGTTACAATTGAAATGAAACAAAAGTTTTATTGTAAAAGTTGATGAAGTGGCATTAAATAAACATAATCCTTTATATGTCGATATTCTAATGTTTGTGTATACATTTAAAAAACATTGTGTTGGTGCTTGTGGCCTCACAGGCTATTATTATATATTTAGTAATATGGTGTTTTCCATTTGTCTCAATGCAACTGAAGTAGAATAGTGATGAGATTGGCTACAACATGTACATTAAGACTGTTCCCAAGAAGTCGATAGCGTTGCTTTGTTGTTATCTTGTCAGGAAAACCTAAAAGAGAAAAAAGATAACTCATTTTTGAATGATATCTTCTAATTACATTTTCTGAATTGAAACAGTAAAATTATGAGTAGTAATGTACTGGGCACTGGGTAATTACCCGGTACCCAATGCTTTTTTAGCTACCGGACACTACCCGGACCCGGCAACAGCGGGCTGGGCCCGGCACCAGTTGGAACCGGCGCCGGGTAATATCAGAGTAGCTGAAAATACTTCATCACTTACCTGCAGCCGGTGACGGAAGATGAGGAAGACCGGTGAGGAAGACCGCGGTGGCATCTGGGAGCAGCAACAGAAGTCTGTGTTCAGCCGGCAGGAGCAGCAGGAATACGGCACTCAGCTGATACCAGTGGGAGCCGGGGAACCATGTGACAAGAGCAGGAGCGTTCCTATTGGGCAGCCGGGGAGGAGCCGGCTGTGTGCTGTATTCCTGCTGCTCCCGCCGGCTGAACACATACTTCTGTTGCTGCCACCGCCACCAGGACCTCTGCTGCTGCTCCCAGATGTCGCTGCGGTCTTCCTCACCCTGCAGGTATGTGCCGTCCAGGTAACCGGGTACCCAGCCGGGTAAAATTATTCATTTTGCCCGGGTACCCGGGTTTCAGAAAACCTAGGACCCGGTACAACACTAATTAGGAGTGCAACTGCAAATAGTGTGTCCCTCCAACAAATACTTCCTAAAGTTATTTCACATAACAGTGTGTGTGTGTGTGTGTGTGTGATGTATGTATGTATGTATGTATGTGTGTGTGATGTATGTACACACACACATATACACACACACGAGCAGGAGCTTCCAAAGTTGCTCCCCACAATGCTTTGAATCCACACTGGCAAGGTATTGTGGGGCGTGACTTTGGAAGTTCCTGCAGTGATTGACCGCTGTACCACATATGCTGCCTGCACACGTTGAGGTGCAGTTTGGGGCCTTATTAACACGTGTTCCCCTCGCAAGCTCAGGGCAGACTATTTCCTGGGGATCGGTCAAACCGTTTTGTTAGCAATCATCTGATGAGGAGTAGGCAATAAGATTTTTTTTCATATGGGGTTCGCGGAATAAATATTTTCTATCAAGGGGTGCATGATGTAAAAAAGGTTGGAAGCCACTGTCTTAGACTACCAAGGACCATTAAGCAGCAGTAAGCTGTAAAACACATTGTAGCCAATGACTTGAATTTAAGGCACAGTATGTCCCATTTACTTGAATATATGGCACCCTGTGATCCATTCAAGTAGTCAATATGGCTCTTAGTTTATTAATATGTTAATAAGGCCCCAAACTACACCTCAACGTGTGCAGGCAGCATGCGTGGTACAGCGCGTCAATCACTGCAGGAACTTCCAAAGTCACGCACCACAATACCTTGCCAGTGTGGATTCAAAGCATTGTGGTGAGCAACTTTGGAAGCTCCTGCTTCTGTGGACAGCTATACAACCCTTGCCAAGGTACAGTTTAGGGCCTTACTAAGTGCGCAGTCCCCACACAGGCTCAGGAACCAACTCAGTTTTTGTTAGCAATATTATACCATTGCGAGCTCTCTTTGTTTCATTTCTCGGGGCACCACCCATTGAGGAACATCTGAACACTGACATTTATCCAGAGTTTTTCGTGTGAAGATCTGTAAAGGGCTCCTATCAGAGAGAGAGAAGGATCTCTGATCCGCGTCTTATGTATAATCTAATCTGTGAGTGAGACCATTAACACTTGATAAATAGGGTCTATCCTTTACTGGCTACACCATATTATTTTATTTTTTCCTTTACATATATTGCACTACGTGAGTTACCAGCGCTCCCCCTACCAGGAAGACGGAATTCTACAACTTTGGACCTGTGAACAGTTCAAAATAAGGGTGTACAGCAGCTTTTCTTCACTATATAATAAATCACTTTGTTAATCACTATTTGGTGGGAGGTTATAATACATTATCACTTATTTGAAGAATATTTATTTTAGTATTATACAATTATTGGTGATATACATTATGTATTTGTGATTATCACTTTTTCACTGCACTTTATAGAAACGCCCAGTTCCTTTCTCCTTTTCTGTATTCAGGAACCAACTGCCTTGGATCCGCAATTACATATCTTTTGGGGAATCCTACAAGTTCACGATACCCATGTTGGAAATCACTGGTCTAAGACAGGAGGCGCAATCTTTTTTCTCTACGCCCCCCCCTACCGGTTGTCCCCCTCTCTGCGCGCCCCCCCCCCCTCTTACATCGGCGGCATGATGTCTCATTGCCATGGCAACATGACCCCGCGGCGTCATTTGACCCCGCGTTGCCATGGCGACACGTCTCCAGAAGCCGTCTTAGCCAAGGTAAGTGCAGTCTACAGAAGCCTTCGTCGCTTCCCCGGCACTTAAATTAAGTGCCTTCGGGAAGCGCATGGGACCTCTGTAAACCCCGCGCCCCGCGCAGACAGACAATCCCCCAGTTTGCGCACCGCTTGTCTAAGATATATTTTGCAAAAGGACTGGTGAGCAGATCGGATAACAGCTATGCCTAGATTTATTAAACAGAAACTGAACACACGTTATGGCTACCCGTAGTAACCCCAACCACGATAACTCTAACATTAAAGACGAGGAGCCCTACCTTTTTAAATACATTGATAAGTCTGGACTGCAGTGGGGAAGCGTTTGGCTCCTCACCAGTACATTTAGACCCTCCTCCAAAGTAATAAACCTGGTAATCATATCCTTAAATGTGAAGCAGATCTTTAGCCAGAGGAGTATATTCCTGGCTTAGATGTGACTGGTAACTCCTCCCTAATTCCTCCTATACCACCTCTCAAAATCACTACTGCCCAAAGAGACAAAATAGTTGCAAAATACTTTTATACACGGACATAACTAGACATTTTTAAATGCTCTTCATTGCATAGTATTATTTATAGCATAAAGGCAACCTAACTTCTCTGGTACATTTTTTCTAATGAGATGAGGGTTCATAAGATGAATAATTGCAGTCATCGTACCAACAAATGATAGACATATTGCAGCTATGCATGGTATTGTCCTTGTACACATACCGAACTCTGGTGGGAATCCATGAAGATTAGCGATTTCTCTAGGAGTAAAATACCGCATTTTTAGCGTTGACAATTTTTCAAGTTTTTCCTCTTCAGACAAAGTTTCCAACGATTTATACACTGAGCCAATCTACGTTAAAAACAAACATAAATAAATGCAAGCTTTAAAAGGAGAAAAAATAGTTTGTATACTAATTGGGTACATTTCAAATCAAAGGCGTAAGTTAGATGTTCAATACTGTGCAATTTAGCAGAAACACCGGCTGCTGAGTCACGCCATTGATTTCACAATGACTGGGCAGAGTAATATGTCAACAGATTCCCAATAAACGTATCCAGCCCAACAAGCAGAAACAGTGTTTGTGAAAATCCCGGAGACATTTTTTCGCTTGGGTGAACATTTTCCCCAACCACTTAATAGGACAGCCATTGTCCAAGAGCAATAAAGCATCCAGTAACACAGACAGGCGCTGGCTGCCAACACTCTTCAAACATAAACCTCAACATTTTTCTCCATTTATGTAGGGTCATTTTGTTAAGATAAATTAATCTTTATCAGGTAGTCATGCACTACATCAAAGATCTCTGGCACGTGGGTTATTTACATTAGAGCAGTGAAATTGCTTTAATACTATAATTCCACGACAGAAATTAGTTTTGTAATTGTTCTCATGCAAAGTTGCCCTGACAATCTGTACTTCATTTGAAGCCTGTTCTACAACATTGCAACACAGAGCAGCACAGGGCTTTAAAGTGGTGCCAAGCGTCTGTTATTAACTTAAACTGGATTAACCACTTCAATTCTGCTTGGGTTTGAACATGTAAATTACTAAGAGAGCACATGGCTTTTTTTTTGTGTGTTATTTAAATAGTAGAAACTATCGCTCACTGCTGCAAATAACTAATAACTCTCCAATTATGCCGTATACGTATTTATTTTAACCCTTTGAGTACAGAAGACATGTTGGCATTTCTGGTGCTAATAATGCTGAAACCACAATAACAATGTTCTTCAGAAAAAAGTTGACTAATGTGATTTTTTTTCCCCAGCGGTACACATTTAGAAATGTAGTTATTTTCTCACATATTAAAGATATTTCAGTTCAATAGTCAAGTGAAAATGAACTTGCAAAAATCATTCAAGGTCACACTTACACAATCTATATATCATTAAAGCTTAAATATCGAAGCATAGTACTGTACTTGTAATTAAGTGTAGAAAAACAGGAAATGGTGACAACACATCCAACAGTAAAAATAAAAATATGCTTTCCTGAATTCAGCATGGCATAACATTTTATGGAATATATTTTATTAATGCATATATTCTAAAACACTTGGAATAACACGGCTCTTATTTCAGTGGTGTCCACTATGTAGCAAGTTTTCAAAGCCTTCTCCCTCAGCAGCAATCATATGAAAATAACCATGGGGAAAACACAAAACCCCAGAAAAAGTGTGGGATCAACCACATCCAAGATTAGGAGAGGGGACCCTGCACTCTAAGTCCATGTGAGGATAACGCTCTCCAAAACTACCCAGGACCTGAAAATCCTGATGTTGGTACCGTCCCAAAGCTGGAGATTTAAAAGCCACAGACTACATGGATTTCTGGGAACTGGTGGTTAATGCCCTCCCCTCTATAAGTTTTTTTTAAAAGGAGGCACCGCTCTGTTACCCTTAAATATTTTGAGATGCGACTGAAGACACCCCACCCCCCTGACCCTTTGATGAAGTAACAGTGATGTTATGCAGCACCTCAGTGGGACCTTTTGGTCAGTAACAGATTAGGTCATGCAGCCCCTCAAAGAGTTCATAATAAAAATTGAAAGAAAAAGTATCAAACCTCCACATCTGTAGCTGTCTGAAGAACAGAGCCTGTGCCTTCTACATAGTGCCCATATCTAAAAACAAAATAGACAAAGCCGTAAATACGATTAATAACTCATCTAGAACAATTCTGGTTACATATTTTTTTCTCTACCATATTGTCATAAGATTGTATGTACTGTATGTATGAAAAAACATTTTAAACTAGTTTAGCCCCAACCAAGCAGCCTATAATGCTTTGCTATATTGGTGGATTGCAAAAAAATAACCTGTTTTATTGCGGAAACAGCCTTAACAGGCTAACACGGCACCTGCCCCTATACCCTCATTTCCATGGTTCTATTAAAATGAGGGCTCATTAGATGTAGGTAATATCGTGGGCAGTATTTTTGTCTCATTTGTGATTTTAATGCAAAATGTAGAAAATCATGTCACTACTTCAACCACTGTGTGTAATAACCTTTTATATACAACAACAACAAATTAAAAATCAATAGCAAAAATAATCATGGAATCAAAAATGTTCCAAATAATGATGGCTTGTATTGAAAGCAGTTCTCTAGACTATAGAAGAAAGGTTTCTATTCAGTAAGCGGTGAAGCAGTCTTCTCATTGTTTGGAGAGCTTTAGGCCCCATTATTTTGCATGGGCGGATATGTTCCCGAGCAAGGGGAAGACGTCTTCACATTGAATAGAGGCCAAAGACTATAATTGGTGGAATTTCTACACTTTGCATTTTCTATATACTGGAAATAGGTTTTAAGTTTATTGTAGATGTATAGCATTGACATATAAATATATTCAGAGGGGAGATGTTCTCAATTCTATGGTCATCCACAAGGTTAGTCTGTTTTTTACGTATTATATATTATATATATATCTCTATCTATCTATCCCCCCATACATATAAAAACAAAACAATACATATAAAACCCACCCAAATCAACCTCATACAGATGATACCCATTAAGGTTGAAACATGTCTGTGAGTAGTTTGACTTGCTTTGCATCTAGATCCATGCTGTGCTTAAAAGCTGTGTGAACAGCATTGCATTTGCTTATATGGGCTCCATGTGAATGGATATTCCAGGCAAAAGGTGACACATTGTGTGCTCATTTGCATGTCATTTCCCAGAATCCCTTGCTGCAGTGGGAGCACTGTATGCTAGGTGATAATGGTTGAAAGGCAGGGTTGCAGACCTGTCTAAGACATGTGAATGTGCTCACAAGTGATAGTCTTTATTGGCTATATGCTAACGGTGGAGGTTTTTTGTTGCCTTTTTCACCCACCATAATTTAAAATGTATAGTGAGAGTGTGAGAGACAGTGTGAGTGTTTTGTATGTTTTTGGGGGTGGGGATTTTTTGTATATATTTGGGGGTGGAAAGTTTTTTGCATTGGGGGTGAGGTTTTTGGGTATATTTTGTGGGGGGAATTGTATGAGGGGGGAGGGAATGAGTGTGAGGAGGGGGATTGAGTGAAAGTGGGGTAATTGACGGAGGGGGGTAGAGTGAGAGGAGAGAGGGGGTGAGTGAGGAAAAGAGGAAGTAAGAGTGAGACGCAGGGGAGATAAATACATGTGAGCTGTGGGGCAGGGATTGAGTGAGAGTGGGGTAATTGATGGAGGGGGGGAGAGCGAGAGGTGAGAACTGTAGTCCTGAGCCCCTGGAAATCTGTCTGCGACCACACACACACACACACACACACACACACACACACACACACACACACACACACACTAAACATGTTTACCATTCTTTGTGTGTGTCTTTAATGAAGGTGTACTGGAAGTCTACCTTTGTGAATACACATACTGTATCGCTGCCACTGGTGTCTCTTCTCAATAAATCAGCTATTGCCCTGATTAATTACAGTACAATTTGGACTTGAACCAAAAACAAATCTAAACTAGTGTCTATAACTTAAAAAGCAGCACTAACAATGAGAGTTTGAATGGCGTTTTACACACTCACCCCTTTGTGAAGCAAGTTGATCTTCTGCATGTGGGTTTAACAATGTCCAGAATTAATGCATATCGCAGTAAGGACTTTGGGGGAAGGAAATATTGGCTTGGTCCCTCAATATTTTCCTCAAGAAACTCTTCTAGCATTCGAATACAGATATCATTGTTCTGACTTTGTTTTCTCTTCAGGTCTTTGGCGGTCTCCAGCTTGAAAAGGAAAGTCCTTTGTGGGCATTGTTCGGTGCCACAGGGAGTAGAGCTTATCGTATTGTTCTGATCTACATCTGCTTGCAAGTTTCCTTCCAAACATTGTGCAGTGCTGGAGCAGTCTGATTCCAATGAATGGATCATTGGAAACTCTTCAAGTATCTAACATGAAACACAATGAGAGATGCCTTATTGATAACTCTTCACAAAAAAAATGTAAAATAAAATGACATTGCGGGCTATGTATCAAGGCAAAAGTGGGGCCACGTTAGATACATTATGAGGTTATACATGTTAGATCACATATTTAACACACATATTTTAACACAGATTTTGTGTATTCTTAACTTGTGTTTTATTTACTTAGGGATTCCTGTAACACATTTTTAACATTTTCTATTCGGTTATCTGTGCTTTGTTTAGCCATTATATTCTATTGCACTTGGTGCTGTCCACATGTTTTTTTTTCTCTTCCCCTTTTCATTCCAGCCTATTGCTATTATTTAATCTAGTATTTGGTCAATGGGGAGCATTAAAGCGTATTATTATTTTAATTATGTTTATTTCTATATTGAATGTGTTTATTCTTGTCATTAATTAATTTTAATAAGAACATCTAAAATCTTGTTTCATTTTAGCAAGCATTATTAAAGTTTTTTTGTGTGCAATTATGTCTATTAGTACATCATTATGTTTTAATATATTGTTCAATGGCTCTCCCTGCCTAGAGTCCACTTTTATGTTGTGCATGATGTTATATGTCTCACAAGCTGTATTATTATACATCTCTAAGTTTTTTATGACAATTTATTCAAATCACTCATATCAACCCACAAAGGGTAGAAATTGAATGATTAATGAATCAATTAAAACAATTAGGTTTGGACTATATATGGGGTGGATGATCACCCCATTCTTTTCCCCCTGATGATGTCGTAGTTACTCTAGAGATGAAACGCATAGGGCTATTGCCATTGGACTATTTACCAGGAACCTGTTGCACTGCGATTGCGGTAGAGAGCTGTGGAACCAGGAGAACGCTAATCGCTGTGCCGGGGGACCGTTGTGTGGACGCATATTATCAGAGGTACCCAGATATACAGTTGTAGCACTCCAACAATATAAACATATCAAATATACAAGGGGTAAAAGTGCTTAAGGCTGGTGAGAAATTCTAAGTCTTCCCATTTCCTTATATTGACTATGTGAGAAAAACACTCCTGCCTCTCTAGAAAAAAAAATAATACTATAAAACCGTTTGTCTGCTGTTCACCGGTGCTAGACATATTTATTTGAAATCTACCTGTTATAAAACAATTTTTTTTTAAATGTATTCTTACACTGCACTGGGCACAAATTGAAGATAACGGCACAATTTACCTCTGCCCTAAAGAGCGCTTAATGTAAAGCAAAAGCCACAAACACTTAATGCTAATGTGATATTTATGGTTACCTCCAATAAGTGACCTCCATCTTTAAATTCCTTTGAAAAAAAAAGTGCCGTTACCTTTCATGAGACGGTACCGGCGCCTAATAAGTCCAATTAGGTAATAGTCCTGGAATTCCAGATGGAATGGTTCAAGTCCCAGAGTGATGATTTAGCAATTTTTCAATCTTAGGGTGACCAGATGTAGCTCTGTATGAGGGGAAGGAACTGCAGTGAGTCCCTCCCTAAGATTGAAAAATTGCCAAATTATCACTCTGGGACTTAACCATTCCATCTGGAATTCCAGGACTATTACCTAATTGGACTTATTAGGCGCCGGTATCTCTTTTTTGTCTTTGCATTTCTTCTGATTGTACTATCAGGATTCCACCAGGCGGCCTAGCACCCCAATAAGGGCTCACCCTCATATAGGGTTCATTGTTTATTATTAGATCATTAGCGCTAATTCTACATCACCTTTTTTCCTTTTCATGAGATGGTGTTTCACCGATAAGCAATGCACAGATACAATCTATTTCTGTGGTGCAAGTACAACACGGCAGACAACGGATCGCAACAAACCAAATACATCAACAAAGGACAGAGATCTGTACTCTGTAATCAGTTCTTGCTGGTCAAACGGGTGCATATAATGCAGGTACATAAAACTGGAGGTTTGGGCACTTACTTTATTGGTGGTCTGGAAAGCAAACGGTTCCTTTTGAAGCTTTGCGATCAGAAAGTACCGCAGTCTTGAATTTGGAATGCCAAGCTAGTAAAGTAAAAACACACGTGTGCAGTATAAGCATGTGCTCCAGCTGAACACGCAATGAAAACCGGAAATGAGGAGCAGACTCATGCGCTGGGACGTGTAGTTGGAAACACCAGAATACACAATATTTTTCAGTGTGTTCGATATTTGTTTATTCACTGTGAATTTTGGGGGCTGTTTACAAAGAAAATTTCTCAGTGCGGAGTGCGGGAACAAAGAAAGAAACGTTCAATTTGCAGCTCTTTGCCTCAGTGTATTAAAGAACGTTGCTGCGTCTTTGACCTGTGTCCACCAGATTGTGATGGGAGCCATTAACCAGCACACATAATAATGAAATTATTTGAAAATTAAAACAACCAACCCCCCCCAAAAAGTATAGTTTGTATGGCAAGAGTGGGGAATTAAGCACAGGTTTTTTTACTGTAAAAGTTCCTTTGAAATATTTGCTAATATTCTAACTTTTTATTTTTTTTATTTTTACATTTAAAAACCTGCTAAGCCAAGTTAGAGAAATTTGCCCGTGTCACTCATTGTGGCTCAGGCTCCTGGATTTGAACCTGCACATTATGATTTGACGTTATAAAGAATCGCACTAGAGACAAAAAAAAATGTGCGCTCCTACAAAAAAGGAGTGAACCTATTGGCCTAAAAGTTTGGTTTCAAGTGCATGAAACTTAAAAAGTACAAATGTCAATACCTGGGGCTTGTTCTACATAAGCCAAAGGGGACGACCTTGCCGAAATTTCCCAAGGAGTTCCACTGGGAATTTCAGCCAAAACCAGCCCGATCGGCCCTTTTGGCTATTACAGAATAAACCTCAGACCCAAAACAAAAATTCTACAAATTAAATCTCTTTACTTACACATGGTGGGGACAGCAGCAACTCTTGGTACCTAAAACCGCACTTTTCCAATGTTGTAACCATGGCTTCTCTATAAAAAGAAAGGAACGAATGCAAACAAATGTTTCAATAGCACAGAGCATCACAGCGCTACAGGTATCCAAATAAATAATGCAACTCACAAAGCTGAAAGTACCGGCACTAAAAAGCAGGTACAAGCGCAAGATGCGTTGGGTGGGTGGGGGAATTGGATGCAAAGATACAGCTAAACCCCGTTATAACGCGGGTCTCGGGGTCCACCCCGAGACCACCGCGTTACTAACGGGGTCGCGAGAAAAAAAAATGGCCGCCGCGCTTTAGCGCATATTCATCCCGCGGGACAGGAGATGGGAGCGGGCATGTCCCTCCGCTCCCCGCTTCCCCCTGTCACCGCGGGACAGGCCGCGGGGCAGGAGATGGGAGCGGGGATGTCTCTCCTGTCCCCGCTTCCCCCTGTCACCTCGGGACAGGCCGCGGGGCAGGAGATGGGAGCGGGGATGTCTCTCCTGTCCCCGCTTCCCCCTGTCACCTCGGAACAGGCCGCGGGGCAGGAGATGGGAGCGGGGATGTCCCTCCTGTCCCCGCTTCCCCCTGTCACCTCGGGACAGGCCGCGGGGCAGGAGATGGGAGCGGGGATGTCTCTCCTGTCCCCGCTTCCCCCTGTCACCTCGGGACAGGCCGCGGGGCAGGAGATGGGAGTGGGGATGTCCCCTCAGGTCGCCGCTTACCTCAGAACCATGCTGCCTGCATGGAGGTTGTAGCGGGGGGTTTCTTCTCCCCACCGCTGTCCCCGGTGCTCCCGCTGCCTGCGCGGGAGGAGGGGGGGGAGCGGGTGGTGGTGCTGGTCGCGGCCCGTCTGTGTAGAGTGAGAGAGTGTGTGTGTATGTATATATGGGAGAGAAAGTGTGTGTGTGTATATGGGTGTGTGAGTGTGGGTAAGTGTCTGAGTGTGTGTGTAAGTGTGTGTAAGTGTGTGTGAGTGTGTGTGAGTGTCTGTGAGTGTGTAAGTGTGTGTGAGTGAGTGTGTGTGAGTGTGTGTGAGTGTCTGTGAGTGTCTGTGAGTGTCTGTGAGTGTCTGTGAGTGTCTAAGTGTGTGTGAGTGTGTGTGAGTGTCTGTGAGTGTGTAAGTGTGTGTGAGTGTGTGTGAGTGTGTGTCTGTGAGTGTCTAAGTGTGTGTAAGTGTGTGTAAGTGTGTGTGAGTGTGTGTGAGTGTCTAAGTGTGTGTAAGTGTGTGTGTGTGTGTGTGTGTGTGAGTGTGTGTGAGTGTCTGTAAGTGTGCGTAAGTGTGCGTGAGTGTGCGTAAGTGTGTGTGAGTGTGCGTGAGTGTGGTCAGTGTGTGTGCAGTGTGTCAGTGTGAGCAATGAGCAGTGTGTGTGCAGTGTGCAGTGTGTGTGCAGTGTGGCAGTGAGCAATGAGCAGTGTGTGTGCAGTGAGTGTGTGCAGTGTGTCAGTGTGAGCAATGAGCAGTGTGTGTGCAGTGTGCAGTGTGTGTGCAGTGTGGCAGTGTGAGCAATGAGCAGTGTGTGTGCAGTGAGTGTGTGCAGTGTGCAAAAAAAAAAATGTAAAAAAATTTTTTTAAAAAAAATTTTTTTTTTTTTTTTTTTTTTTTTTAAAAAAAAAACGGGAGCCACGGGAAAACCGCGTTATAACCGAATCGCGGTATAACGAGGCGCGTTATAACGGGGTTTAGCTGTATTATTGTGGCAGAGTCTATATACAAATATACTTTTGTGTTTTTCACCATACAAATATGTAAGAGTGAAGAGATGCTTTATTGTATAGGCTTAACGGTATAGCTCAACCCTGTTATAGCGCGATCCGCTACAACGCAAATCCACTTATAACGCGGTCTGAGCGTGGCTCCAGAGATTTGAAAACCTCCATTTTGCCGCGCGAGGACTTACCGGCATCTGGATCTCTAATGTGTGTGTTGTGTCATGTGACCCTCCTCTGCGATGATGCGCACGAGAGCTGACAGCTGTAGAGAGGAGAGCACGTGGACACAGCCCTATGAAGTGAGGAGAGAGCTGACAGCAAAGAGAGAGATCTAGATGCAGTAAATTCTCACGCGCCGAAATTTTAACGTGATCCTGGTTATAAGGCGGTCTCATTCTGTGGCCCCCAAGGACCACGTTATAACGGGGTTCAGCTGTATTTATGTGATATTATCATAAAAATAGGATTTTTACGTCCAGGTCTCGAATCTTCGTATATGGGCAAGCTCACAGATATTTAATAATCATATATTTCTAATATAGCACAACAGTCTAAGCGGTGCTGCAAATAGAGCTTACACCTAATAGTGGTGTCTGAGGCACAGACTGATAAAGGGATGTGCCCAAAGTCACCAAGATTCTGGATACATACATACATAACGATGTATGGCTGTTCATTTATTATATTATTCATATTGGTGGTCTCAATCTTGCTGAATTACATTGATATCTTAATTACTTTACATTTCAAGGTGTGCATTACTCTTGGAAATATTAAAATAAAGGATTTTTGATCAGCAGTAAAACAAAAGTAAAAGCTGTTTTTGGTCAGTGCTTTTATAATAAACCATTTAATATCTACACTGACTAATTTCTTGCATTGCCCTAGCGTTTGCATTTTGAGATACCTTTAGTCAAAATTACTGTTCTGGGAAATTAATTTAATAAGAAATGCCCAATAATTAAAAATGTGTTACATCATTTCCCCAAAAAACTGAGTGAATAGATTTTAAGAGGCCTATTCATTCAACTGCGATAGTGCCGATCGGGGCAGTATCGCGCATAAACTCCCACTGACACGAGTGGAAGTTCCCAAGCAACAGTTGCCCGATCGGTACTATCGCAGTTTAATGAATTACCCACCACATGCTCTTTATCATTTTGAAGAGATTGCACCTGTGACCAAGCCATTCAAATTCCACATTTGTAAATATATAACGGTCAATTAGGATCTTCAGTATGTTTATTAACTTAAGAATGTGGCAAGAAGCTAGAATATTCTGCAAAGATATGGGATGGAATTAAAGGTACAGATGCAGCAGCATGCCAGGGTGCAGTAATCAAAGATAATTGTTATTACTCCCATTCAGGCCGTTTCGACCCACATGCTAGGGGTCTTATTCAGGGCTTGGATTGGGACAACTCAAATACACGTAATATCTTCTCAAAGCGAGCATCAGACTGCAGTTAGCAAGCTTTTGTCTGTCTTCTATGAAACCACTATTTATCAGCTTTAATTTTCTTAGATTGTAAGATGTTCTTTGCTCACATTTCTTTGAATATGTGCATCAACTCTGCTTAGATTATAAAGTGTTAATACACTGTCAAAGCCATGCATGAGTAACATTAAATAACTTAACATCATGGATAGGCAAGTCATGTTTACACATACAATGGGGCCTACGCATTAAACTTTATATTTGAAGAAATAATCGCTACAAAATAAATCTCTTATTTGCATGCACTTCTATCATCTAATATGCTCCACTGTATATAACACAATGGGCCATATTTGCTCAGTTGTGCTATTCCATAAGATACGTTACAACATATTCACTTAAATGAGTACAAGGCGCTGGGACCCACTGCCTTAAACCATTCAGTGGTCTAACGGCGTATACCAAACGTCATCAATAATTGCCACCCCAGAGGCTCTTATGACTTAAGCTGCACTGTATATCATGAATATTTGCTCGGTTCACTTCCGGGTTCCGGGCCGGCATCTCATGATCGCACCGAAGAGTGGTGACGTGACCAGTCAGTAGCGGAGGGTCCGTGGCCATGGAGGTGGCAGGACCCTCTGGCACCGTAGGGATTAAGGGGCCCACTGCCTGGGCCCGCATCACACTGTATTATTTTTCCATTGTGGTCCTAGTGGTGCGGCGCCGCTAAGAATACTGGGGCGTGACATTTTACTGCTGAGCCACTGTCAATTACCACCAAGCCGGGAAAAATTGTGTCCCAGAATCCCGTGCTGCTGCGGCTAAACTGGGCATTGCAGGCCTATCGCAAGTGCAAAGGTTAACAGGTTTACATCATCAGCAGCAGTCAGCCTGATCACCCTCTCGAAAACGAGCATTTGCACGACATGAAATGTGGGACACGCTAAAGACACACACACACAGCCCTGTCACCGCTCCTTGTGGTTTCCTCCTCTCCTTGGCCCACACCCACAGGCTCCTGACACCTCCTCCTGATTGGCTGCATTACTCAGTAGCAGCCAATCAGGAAGGGGGAAGCTGCCCACCTCCCTAGCAGCAGCCCTGCTCTCTCCCTGTTTGAGGAAATCCTGCGGCCCCCCAAGGCGGTCAGGTCACTATGTCCAGAGAGGTAATACCGACACATACATGTCCAGTATTACAGTAACGCTAAGTCCAGTCTTGCCTTATTCACTGCAAATATGTGATAATATCACAATGATATTTTTCCATTTATTTACATCAAAATGAACTTAATGAAGAGTACCTGGCTTCCGAAGATTCAAATCCTTTCACATTCTCTAGAAGAATATATGTTGGAGGTTTTTGTAGCCTGAAAAAAAAATATATGGACTTTTACTGGAGAAATTTAAAAAAAAATCTAGTAAAAGATGTTCTGCAAAATTTGTACATATTCAAAGAATTATATTAATATTTTAATGTGCATGTCTCATTTTAAGAAGACATTTCTGACCATGCTTATTACTTTTCAACACCAACCACACATTACATACATATAGCCACAAGATAAGAATGCGGGTGAAAGGACAACTTTCACAATGAATCTATACATTTGTGTCATGATAGCAAATGTATGTCCTGACTTGCCTTTATTGCTAGGTGATGAAACAGTAATAAACCATAGAATAATAGAAAAAAAAAATCAGAAGTTAATAAGTAAAGCACTACTGAACACAGGTGTTTTTCAGCATCAGGTAAATTATAATCTGGTGTGAGGTGGTGTGTGAAACGTTTATTACAGGTTGGCATTGAGTGCCAATGTGGCTATCTAGGCTCCCATTGTGAGGGCTTAGGTAGCCACAGTGACAATCAATGATTTCATGTTGACAATGTTTGTTTAATTATATTTATATATTGGATTCATGTTTATTCAATGTATTTTGTATGTTAGATTCATTTTTTTGTACTTACAGTATAGTAGCCAAAAGCCCTATTAACCACATGTGGGGGAGAGGTGTTAATGTTTGTTCGGGGGGTAGGGGATTGGGTATAGTAGCGCCAGGGAGGGTTGTTGAAACCCCCGGTGTTAACCCCTTGTTTACCTTCGTTGTTATTAAAGAATTGCATGGCAATTCTTTAGTAGTCACTTATGTAGTCAAGGGGCAGGGGGGGTGGGGGGGAGGTAGCACAGTTTAAAATGTATTATTAACCCCTTTGGTACCTGTGGTATACCTTGGAAGGTCACAGGTATCAAAGGGGTTAACATATTTTCTACCATAGTGTTATGTAATAATTAATACTACATAACCCCAAGTTAGAAATATAAGATTACCCTCCCCCATGATTGCGATGCAGTAATAACCGAATAGTTATCGTGGCGTTAATTACCGCATAGCGACGCAATTTAATATATGGCACCAGGTAAAATGTTACCACACTGTTGATGACGTAGGTCATAAAATTGCAGTAAATGCATCCATTTTTTTTTATTTTAAGTTGCGAGATGACTCAGTTTTAATGAAGGTTGATGACTCAAGGCCATTAACTGTTGGACTGCCAGAGGGCACATATTACTTTGCAAGACCTCTGGTAGTGAACAGGGTTTAAAGAACAGGTTCAAACAAAGAAATAACAAAACAAGCTATTGAAACACAAATACTTGACAATGCTAAGTAAACAAACAAACAAACAAACACACACCTGCATTTTTGTAATAGCCTTAAAACACCTGCATTTTTGTAATAGCCTTAAAACATGTGTGAACTGCAAGTAAATATGTTACACAGATTATGTATGTCAAGCAGGCAAAAGTTGCTTCATGACTATTGAGAAACAAAATCAAGAGAGTCTTGATGTTTAGATTAAACATATCAAACTGTATTTGCCAACTTGAAAAAAATAGACAAGTAGACGTTGTACCTTGGAAGGATGTCCAAGACATAAAGGAAACTCTTTGCCCTTGGATCAGACACATCACCCTGCAAGCCTATTCTGAGGGAGAAAAAGCAGCACGCACAATGAGGACTTACAAATATGAACTATACACAGTCATCAATGTCAGGGGTCTTAATGGTGCGCGTTCACTAGCAATATGTATGTGGGATGCAGTAACAGGAAACATCGTGTGAGAATCCTATTTAGCTTAGCAGTTTCTCTTAGTTTAGCAGCAAATGCAGAAACTATTATTGCAATCCATTGATTATGCCGTCAACTGATTATTCTTCAAAATGTCAGATCTTGTTAACCCATTAACAGACAGCAGGGCTGTAATGCCTTGCAGTCACCTCTGGCAGCAAAATACTTAAAGCAAAACACTCAGGTAATGAGAACATAAGGGAAACCAACTGTTGGCTGCCTTTAGTGAATGAGGGAATGACGAAACAGGCCGGTTTTAGGTGCTCTATGTAAGGCAATAGCTTATTTAGGAAATGTACCGTGTAAATGGCTGGCAAGGAGGACTCATCAAGATCATATCAAAAGACAAAGCATCCAACTCTTTCAGTGGTATTCCCTAATGCAAAAACAAAAATGCAGCCTGAGGTGTTTTTTCAATGACCGCTATATATCGAATCTTAACGTACAACCGTTGAAAGATAGCTTCTAATTTACTCAATTTTATTTTCAATCCTAAAAACAATAAAATCTAAATGCAGCTTATGTCAAAACTTGATTGTAATAACACGATTTAAACATGCTTATTTCAATTAGTGCCATTATTATAAGCAAATAAATAAAATAGCCTTTCATTTCAAATATTGATATAGCCAATCAGATTATCTGGAGGAGCCAACTCCAACGTAACTCCCCCTATTTACCCTCAAACACTTCCCTGAGAACATTCAATCCTCCCCATCCTCTCTTGCTGTCATCTGTAGTCAGGATTTTTCATGATGTATGTATGTCTTTATTCATATAGCGCTTCACAGTAGTAATATACGTGACAATCATATAAATAACAAATAATACAAACAACAGATCATGGGAATAAGTGCTTCAGACATAAAAGTAACATTTCGGAAGAGGAGTTCCTGCTCCGAAGAGCTTCCAATCTAATTGGTAGGGAGAATGTACAGAGACAGTAGGAGGGCATTCTGGTAATTGCGTCTGCAAGGGGCCAAGCTTTATGTATCTTGTGTATAGTATTAGCCACAGTGCTACTCATATGCTTCTTTAAGCAAGTGTGTCTCAAAGGTGGATGGAGAGGGTGCTAGTTGGGTATTGATGGGAAGGGCATTCCAGAGGTGTGGGGCAGTCAGTGAGAAAGGTTTAAGGCGGGAGAGGGATTTAGATACAAAGGGGGTAGAGAGAAGACATCCTTGAGCAGAACGCAAGAGTCGGGATGTGCATAGTGAGAAATTAGGACCGAGATGTAAGGAGGGGCAGAAGAGTCTAAAGCTTTAAAAGTGAGGAGGAGAACCGAGTGTGAGATGCGGGATTTGATCGGAAGCCAGGAGAGGGATTTCAGCAGGAGAGACACTTAGATAGATCTTGGAAAGAGTAGAGTGATTCTGGCAGCAGTGTTTAGGATAGATTGTAGGGGAGACAGGCGAGAGGCAGGAAGGCATGACAGCAGGAGGTTACAGTAATTGAGACGGGAGAGAATGAGGGCCTGAGTCAGAGTTTTAGCAGACGAGCAACGGAGGAAAGGGCATATCTTTGAAATATTGTGGCGGAAAAAGCAACAGGTTTTAGATACGTTTTTAATGTGAGAGGAGAATTTGAGAGTGTGACCCCTAGGCAGAGTGCTTGGGCTACTGGGTGAATGATCCAAAAGTAATGTGGAAGGAGGTAGGAAGGTCAGGTTTTGGAGGAAGTATGAGGAGCTCTGTTTTGCCATGTTAAGTTTAAGTCGGCGGAGGGCCATCCAGGATGATATCGCAGAGAGATATTCTGAAACTTTAGTCTGTACAGCAGGTGTAAGGTCAGGGGTTGAAAAGTAAATGTGTGTCATCAGCATTGAGGTGATCTTTAAACCCAAGAGATGTGATTAGGTCACCTAGAGAACGTGTGTACAGAGAAAAGAGAAGAGGTCCCAGGACGGAGCCCTGGGGAACCCCCACAGAGAGATCGATAGAGGAGGAGGAGGTGTTAGCAGAAGAGACACTGAAAGTACGATGGGAGAGGTAAGGAGGAGATCCAGGTTAGAGCTTTGTTACGAATACCAAGAGTATGGAGAATGTGAAGGAGAAGAGGGTGGTCCACAGTGTCAAATGCTGCAGAGAAGTCGAGCAATATGAGCAGAGTGTAATGACCTCTGTCTTTGGCAGCATGGAGGTCTTTAATTATTTTAGTGAGGGCTGTTTCAGTGGAGTGAGCAGTGCGGAAGCCAGATTGTAGAGGGTCTAGGAGAGAATAGGTGTTGAGAAGGTGGAGCAAACGAGAGAATACAAGACGTTCAAGGAGTTTAGATGCAAAAGTCTGGAGGGAGACAAAATTGATAGTTAGAAAGACATTTAGGGTCAAGCTTGCTGTTTTTGAGTAATGGTATAACTGATGCATGTTTGAAGGAGGAGGGAAAGGTACCAGAGTAAAGGGAGGAGTTAAAAATGTGTGTGAGCATAGGGATTATAGTAGAAGCAAGAGGTTTTAGGAGATGGGAGGGAATGGGGTCAAGAGGGCAAGTGGTAGAGGGAGAAGAGGAGATCATCAGTGACACATCCTCCTCTGAGACAGTGGAAAAAGAGTAAAGGAAGGCAGGAAGAGAGTTAGGAAATGGTGTAGTCAGCTAAGTCCTGAGATGAGATGGAGAAAGAAGAAGAGGCAGCTGAGGGTAGTTTGAGTAGAGAGTCAAAGACAGAGAAGAGTTGGCGTGGGTTAAACGTGTGCGTGTTGATTAGTGAAGAAAAGTAGGTTTGTTTACCCTGAGAGAGGGCAGAGTTGAAACAGGATAGCATGAATTTGTAGTGAAGGAAGTCAACGAGAGTGTGAGATTTCCTCCAGAGGCGTTCAGAGGAACTAGTTGAGTAACACAGCATCTGCGTGTGGGAATTTGGCCAGTGTCTGGGGTTAGAAGGGCGAGGACGGCAGAGAGAAAGCGGGGCATGTAGGTCAAGACAGAAGGATAAGGCAGAGTTGTAGTTCTTGACCAGGTTGTCAGGGTCTGGAGCAGAACTGAGAGAGGAGAGGGAGGAGCGTAAAGTGGAATCAATGGCTGGTAGGTTAATAGAGCGCAGGTTTCTGCAGAAACGAGGGGTAGATGGAGATGTAGAAGGAGAGAAGCGAGTGAGAGAAAATGAGATGAGGTGATGCCAGAGAGAGGAAAGGGGGAAATGGAGAAATCAGAGAAAGAAAAGTTTTTACTGAAAACCAGGTCTAGGTTGTGGTCATCCTTGTAGGTGCTGGCTGCAGTCCACTGTTTAAGGCCAAAAGAAGAGGTTATAAAGAGAAAGCGGGAAGCCCAAGGGAGAGAGGGGTCATCAATGTGGTAGTTGAAGTCCCCAAGGAGAAAAACAGGGGAGTCTGAGGAGAGAAAGAAAGAGAGCCAGGATTCAAAGTGAGAAAGGCAGAAAGGGGGTGAGTAGAGGTAGGTGGGCGATAGATGACCGCCACGTAGACAGGGAGAGGAGAGAAAATCTGGACAGTGTGAGCCTCAAAGGAGGGAAAAGCAAGAGAGGGAGGAATAAGAAGGGTTCGGTAACAGCAGAGAGAGGAGAGGAGGAGCCACACGCCATGGAGAGGCAATGGGAATTCCTACACTTAAGATTGCCAGGGTTGTCCCACAAACAAAGCGAGCCTGATTTTTGCTGACTGTTTTATGTGCAAATCCAAGGACTCCTGTCTTCTGTTGCAGGATGTCAGAAATTGTTCTGGACTTACCTCATATGAAGTCTGGTCCAGGGAATCGCCCGCCATGATGAAAGCAGACGTGTCCCAAAACTGTAATACATTTTCAGAGGGAAACCGAAGTAGCCCTATTTAAAATTTGACATTGAGTGGGCAAGATTTCCTTCTTGTCTAAAGGAGGCCGCTATAGCCACAGTAGCCTTTGTGAGTTTTGGGGGAGCAGAAGTGCGGCCAAAATTGGAACTAAAAATGCTCCCATTGATAACAACGGTTTACACAAAACCTGAGAAACGTTTGGTGCACAACACAGATTTGTTAATGGAGATATGCATCTTTTACGTCTACAGTTGCCATGAATTCTCTTGGTTGTACCACATTGATTGACGATTGTATTGTCTCCATATTTGAACACTCTTTTCTATAAACCAATTTAACCACTTGAAATCCCAAAAAACCTTTTGCTTCCTTCTTTTTTTTTGTCAGTTTTAAGATGGATTTTTTATTTAAAGAAAATGTTATTAACCCCGATAGGGCAGCTCTTTTGTCTGGATCTTTTGTTTTTTCTCAAAAACAAAATTTTCGGAGGGGAACCGCACAACCGCTAGTACCCATCTGTCAGTTTGTGTTGTTGTTTCCCATTGCTTCGTGAAATGTAAGAGAGTCTTCCCCCTATTGGATGGTTGAATATTCTGGCATCAAAATTATTTATTTCTGAATATTGGATTAAAAGAACCTCTTCTGCCTCTGAGAATCTTGAGTGTCTAGATCTTGGCCATGATCCTGTTTCTCGTGAACCTGAAAGGAAGCCTGGAACAAGGTTCTACAACTTCTCTTGAAGTTAGGATTTACTTCTTACCAAATAGAAAATCCCCATCAAATGGACACAGCCTATTCTTTGATGTTGTTTCTGCGCTTCTTGGTTTAAGCCACAAGGCTCTTCTAGCCACAACTGTATTTGCTGAAGATCTTCCTAGCAGTTTGATAGTCATAGGAGGCGTCACACACACAGAAAAAAATCTATAGCTATCTTAAATAATGGGAATTCGGCATGAATCAGATTTCTCGATACACCCATTATAAGAATATTATTCTCCAAATCCGCCATCCAGGCTCTACGTGCTCTGGGCAGGCAAGCGGTCGCAACCAGAGGCCGCTGCTCCGATCCTACAGAATAAAAAGCTGTCTTTAAAGTGCTTTCAATTTATTCAATCAAGGTATGAATTCCTGATGAAACCCGTTTATGGTGAAACGCGTTACACTATACCAAAAATACCCAAGGGACTGAGCACCCGCTATATCCAGCTCCTGAGTGCCTGCTGACTTTGATCGGAAACGCTAGTGACCGCGGAACGTAGGTACAAGCGACATGATCGCAGACCCTCGGACGGACTCTTTGGGACTCTATATTTTTATAGTTTGTGAGCGCAAACTTGTTCTTTTCTCTTATTTTAAAACATATGACACTATATATGTTTTTTGTTCTTATAGTATATCAGTTCGCTGAATACCTGTAGAAGATTTTCTATACTCATACAAGGCGTGATGCCATCCAGGCACGTGTGCGTACATAAAGCATATTTTATCTGCCTGGCACCTTTTCAGAGAACCTCTGCACCTTTTCTCTGCATTTTTTTTTTATCCCCTATGATTGGGCCTCTACTAAGTAGGAATCATAGATCTTCAAACTGTTGGGACAGTTTTTTGGGAAGAGCATCAGTCTTAAATATTTTTTTTTTTTTATTATTACTTTGTCGATTTGCTACGCAACTCTTTTTAAATACTTTTTACACAACTAGTTTGCATCTTAAGATCACTTATATTTACCAATAATTGCTGTAGCACTCTCTATTTTTGTAGATTTAATCTAAAAACAGGCTCTCACTTCGGAGTATATTAAAGGGCATTTCCTCTTGCCCGTCTTTTGCTGCAGTTTTTTTCATTTTCAATAAATGCAGCAATTCTTTGCCTTGACAGCAATGCAATTATCTAAGCTGCCAATGGATCTGTTCTCGTGATCAATTGGCGAAGATCCTGCTTCCCGGGGCACGCAATATGGCTGCATAATTCAAAAGAGGAATTGTGTAGCTTCCTAATTAGTTACCATAGGAAGCAGAAACCATAAAAAATGTCACAAAGAGTGAAAAAAATAGGCAGTTAGTATTATCTAATATAAAAAAATAAACTTTTTTTTAAATGAAATGCTGCTTTTAAATTGGCACCCAAGGTAACGCACTTGCCAAGTGCCACGCTTACTTCAGTTTGAGCAAAATGGTCTTTTGTGTTCCATGATAAGACCTATTTGCTTCCAAATAACTTTCATGATCCTTCTCTAAAGAAAAAAAAACAAAAAGTCCATATCCAGTAATGCAAACAAACACAGACGCTTGCCACAGTGGTCATGGTGTAGCACCCAGAGTCTTTTTAAACAGGAGGCTCTTTCCTTGCAGTGGTCGATTCCTTCTTGGGTGTTGAGAAGGGTCAACCGTTTTCGTAAGGTTCCCATTACGTTATTTGGATTACATAATTTATTAGAAAAATGAATTTGTAGCATCAGATGTGGAGTTACCTTCCCTGGCCAACAATCTGCATCCAAGGAAGACAACACGGTCATTCGGGTGATGTAATTGAAAGCAGAAAATGTTGCATTGTTTCAAAATAAAATGTTGTAGACATTCTTTCACCGTGGATATCTCAACTCCACCTACTTAATGCACCAACTGGTGCAGGCTGTTTTCCATCATTGAGCCAGACAGTGAAAAAAATAAAAATATTATACACAGTGAAGCCGCATTCCCATAAACACTATAAGGTTATCAATCTATGGATTTAAGAGATCTATTACCAACATTCAGAGGCTTGAGAGTCACCTTTGACTGTCTGACTATTAAAAGTGCATAGTTATGCCAAGCATTGCTTTATATGTTAATGCTCATTTTATGAAACATGCTACCAAATGCCTCTAACTGGAATCAATTGAGAAAGCCGTTTAATATTATAAAAGCATTTTAGGCTTTGAGGCCATGAGCGAGCAAAGAGTACCCTGCAGTGTCATACAACCACTAATAAACAGCCTGACAAAATGATAATGACATCTAGAAAAGGGGTAAATATGGCTACTTATTTTACTACTGTAATTATTGATGTCCACAGTAATAAACAACTTTATAACCACAGCAGCTCTCAAGGGCAGACTTTTAAAACAACTGCCAATTAAGTTTTGATAAGATAATACAGTACCAAATAATAGTATAAATTAGAATGAGAAATGCTCATACAACAAAAATAGTGCTTAGTCGCTAAACAAATACAGAATTAACACTTTACAAACAAAGAAAAAATATATATTGTCTTTGTACTATGTTTTTTTATAGATCCAGTGGGTTCCTGCAGCTGCTCCCAGTTCTGAACACCCCCCGTTAGTCATGAAACTAGATTTTTTTAAATCTTAAAACAAGAATACTTACCAACAAAAGTGTAAGACAAACTGCCTACACTGTATCCCATTCAGTCTGCACTCAAAGTATATTGGTATAAACGTGACTCAAGCAGTCAGGAAGTATCAATATTCCCATATATAGGGTACTTTATGTAATCCCTCAAATTGGCACAGATAAAATGTTATAAAATGTTATGAATAAATTCATAACGACGACGCAAGTGCAAAAAACTTATATACATTGATGTTAAAAGTCCCAAAGGTAGGACGGCTCCATATTATGAAATAGCTGAGTAGGTGGAGTCACTGACAATCATATGACCTCCAATTAACCTACTGAATATGCTATAAGCTGTTGTTAAATATTAGGGTAACAGAACTATTGAATCTGTATACTGTACTCTCAGTGGCACATGGACTCAAAGTAATCAGAGAACATACATTAGCTGAAGGACACTATTAAGGTCCAAATAAATTCGCTAGTATCGCATAAGAGCAAATGACAATGTCCAAAGGTTTAAGTACTGTAGTGCCGACGAGTATTCTAAAACAAATCTGGGGCAATCACCAGCAAGACCCAGGTACATCCTAGGTACATGTTGCAACATTTCAGTGACATTTCTGCAGACAGACTAATGGCCCATCGGTTTAACAGCGGGGGTCCCTGGCAGTCCCATTAAGACTGAATGGGACTGCCAGGAACCCCTGCTGTGTTAATCCGATGGGTCATTAGTCTCTGCAGAAATGTCACTGAAATGTTTGCAGCATGTACCCAGCATGTAACAGGATCTTGTTGGTGATAGCCCCAGATTTTCCAACGCAAGTTTAAGGCAAGTTTTAGAATACTCGTCGGCGCACCTGTATACTGTTCTTGCAGCCTCTCATCTAGCCAAGTCAGACATGTTAAACGCAGTTTGTAGAGCTATCTGTTGTGGCGCAGTTTAGGCGATCTATAAGGTAGATCAGACAAATGAATAGCATAGTGAAGAGGATAGTACATCTCATTATTAACACCTAATGCATGTCACTGCTAAACATACTATAAAGGCGCCACATAGGTTAATCAATGCCAGTAAATATAAGTGCCCATAACTATGTGAAACAGTCATTTGAATTTATTAATACATTTTTATCATTTTGCTATTATGTAAAACCTATTATCTGTGTCAATTTGAGGGATTACATTTAATACCGGATCTATGGGAATATTGATACTGCATGACTGCTTTAGTCACGTCTATACCAATATACTTCGAGTGCAGACTGAATGGGATACAGTGTAGGCAGTTTGTCTTACACTTTTGTTGGTTTGATATTGTATATCCCTATGCACCTTAGTTTACCGTTATTTGGATTCAGGTTGAGCGGTCGGTTATCCAATTGTATATTTATTGTCGACAAGAATACTTGTCCAGGAGAACAATACAGCTGTCTGTCCATGGAGAGCCGCTTCTCGGGAGATGCAGTTGCACTTGTTCTCCCCCCCCCCCCCACTCTACCCCAAACATTTTTATAATTTCCCCTCGGTGAAACCCCCTGTAAAAGGCAAAATAAATAACCATTTTATTATTATTAACTCTTACAATTTGTTATAGGTGGTAACACTTTTACATGGACTAACATGAGCGTTCATCATAGATAAAACTATAGTGTACATAATATTTCAAAGCTCACAGGTGAGGTTTTGAAAGCCCTGCGTAGTAGAATTTAATTTATATATAAAAAAAAAAAAAAAAAAACATTAAAATATATGTCACAGCCTACCAGGGGCGGATTGGAGGTGAAATGTGGCCCGGGCATTTCACTTACCTGCCGGCCCTCCTCCCGCAGCATCACATGATGGCACATTGTCATGGTAACGCGCCGCCATGATGACGCGACGTCGATGGGAGAGGGCCGCTCTGGAAAAGTAAGTCTTACACAGGAAGTGGGGAAGAGCGCAGGGTCTCTGTAACTGCAATGCATAGCGCAGCCCCAGCCCACAGCACGCCCACCACAATGGCCCACCGGGTAATTCACCCATGCAGCCTACAACATATCTACACTTGTCCAGGACCAGTAGTTATCTAGTTAGAATTTTTTCTAATACACTACACACCAAGAAGCTCAGTACTAGGGCGCGTATGAAAAGCTTAGGGAGAACAACTATCCCAGACCTACAACTGGGACCTACCAAAAAAAATATAGGGGAACGATGAGAAAGACCAAAAAATGGCGGGAAACACGAACGGAAGCAGGAAAGCTGCCTGCCAGGGTATTGGTGTCTGTTTGCCATGTTTTGTTTAAATAAGAAGGTTTTTAATTTATTTCTGAATTGAAATAAAGCTTCCTGATTTCTTAAAGCCACAGGGAGCTTATTCCACAGTCTTGGGGCGGTTCTTGAAAAAGCTCTTCCTTTAGCTTTATTTACCTTAGACCAAGGGTGAAATCAGTTGAGGAGCGATGGCAGATCTAAGGGCCCGATGGGGGGTGGTACAGATTAGGCAGTTCTGAAGGTATCAACTACAAAGCCTTTGTATAGCTTTGTAATGTAACTCCACAACCAACTGTATATGCACTTACACAGCAAAGTTATATCTTCACATCTCTGTCTATACGTTCCCCAACATGTAAGTTAGATAAGAGGCTCTGCTGCTCAATGTTAACTTTTAAGGTTCATGCTTTTATTCAGATTTGTTTTAATATTCCCTTTGAAAGTTGTAGTACACAAAACAATCATTGTTAGTCACAGATAGTTATATGAAATAAAGTTATTATAAATATTTCATATAGCGCTTTTTCCCCAATGGGAGTGAAAGCGCGTCACAATTACAGTATAGTGCGCGGTACGCAGCACATAGGATTGTTACAGACACAGTCCCTGCCCAGATGAATTTACAATCTATGTTTTTGATGCCGTATGCACAGGGAGATAAAGTGACTTGGCCAAGGTCACAAGGAGCCGACGCTTGGATTTGAGCCAGGCTCCTCTGCTTGAAACGCAGTGTTATTGTTATAAATCAGCACCTTTACTCACTGAGCTGCTCCTTCAGCCCCTCACTTCCGGCACATTTTTTTTTTTTTAATGGAAATCCTTACAGATTTAGGAGATTATTTTTTTTCTCGTCCCTCCCCTTGCCCCCCCCCCCCCCCCACCCCAAATCACTTTGGACTTCAATAGATATTTTATTCCAAAAACAGCCAGGTTGGCAGCTTAGGACAATATGACGATATTGAATTTGGCCCTTCGAGGCAGTCTGATGTGTCCTGTTAGAATCTGTCCCTTGATTAGTCCTTAACTCGTTCTATTGAAACTTTTCCAAATGTAAGGTGTGTCACTGAAACACGTGCTTTGATACAGTACACTGAGGTTGAAAGATGCACAATGTCACTTTGTTTTGTCATTTCTTTTAAGAAAAAGTCAATAAAATGCCACCATCAATTTAATTGCAAAAAAGATTTTTCCTTTTATTTATCTGATGTTTGTTTGCCCCAGTATCTCATCAGAATAGGAACACATATACTGATATAATAAGTTACATATAAAATTAAATGGTTAATAAGCCTTTTCTATATTCTGCCAGTGTCATGTTGACATGAGTTTAAACCAATAACTGCAGTAAGTTACTAAAGTGCTGATATCATGTAACCTTTGTACTAAAGAGACACTGTTAATTACATTGTCATCAAACTATATATCAATGTTTCCTTTAATACTGGTGAATAAAACAGCTGTTGATCTATCAAGAGAAATGTTCTTCATCAATCATCTAAAACATGTGTAGCCAAGTCTAAGATTGGTGTACATATCTCTTTCTCATGCTGGCAGTAAACCTGGTAAGTATGCAGGATTGCCAGCAACAATCATGAGGTTTGCCCTCACACCCTGGTGAGGTGTCATATGTCCCCAAAGGAAGTGACAGCATGCAGTGTGTTCCCACTTAGTGGTACAGAGCATGTTTGTTCTCCGGGGGGTGATATAAGACACAGCACTGCCTAAAGTTAGGAGTTCAGTTTCCTGGTGTTGTGCTGCCTCTGTTCAGTGAGAGGCACGTGAAGGTCTGCAACAGTGTTGCAGTGTCTCATGCTATCTGTGAGTCAGTGAGCAGACGCAGCAGAGTTAGAGGAGCTGACAGAGACAGAGCAGCTCAAGAGAGAGATGCAGAAGTAGAGTTAGGAGCTTACAGCAGACAGAGAAGCTGGGGAATCTCTCTGAGCGGATAGGTGGAAAGCAGCTCTATTAGAGAAGGGACCTTCCTAAGGGAGTGCTACAAAGAGATGAGTGGCTGAGCTGTTATCTGTGAGGGGCAGCTGGCCCACATCACCATGCCAATAAAGATGCCCTGTTCGAATATACCTCCACTGTGTGAGTGTGCAGTTACTCAGCAGTGGATGGCACCACCAAGAAGGAGTTCCTCACCAGGACCATCTCCCTGCGGAAGCACAGATCCTGATGAGGTGGAGGCGCTGCACTGGATATAGGTAGGACTCGCACACACTACCTCAGCTGCCTGTCTGGATGACATCCCCTAATACCATCAAGCGGGAGACTCAGGAGCCCTGTTGCCTACAGGTGCACCACCAGACATGAACACGTAATGGGGACTGGTTAGACCACCCGGGCCAATGTGAGATTGGGGGGGGGGGGAACCCGTTACAATTGGAGGCACTGCTGAGAGACCTGTCAACAGGACAGGCTTTTGCTAGGCACACTAGGAAACAGGGAGAGTGTATGCTGCCACTTTGTGCTGTGTTGGGATGGAGCCGCAGGGACAACCTGGAAACCTGAGAGGAGTTAGTGGGTCTGGAGAGGGGCTATAGCTGTCCTAGTCACCTTGAGGTAGCGCTAGGGGTAGGATGCCTGAAGGGATAGCCTGTTAACATGGTCAGGAATTCTGGAAAGGATCTGCACTAGGTTAGCCAACAGTAGGTAGACACCCAAGTACTGCATGGAAGAGTACTCTAGTCCATTCCAGATCACTTACCGAAGGGAGCACAGACTGGGAGGAAGGAGATACAGCAGACACAGAAAGAGTGAGCCTAGCCTGAGGTAGTGCAAACACGAGTCAGATCTACATTAGGTACACAAGGTGGTGCACAAGGCATGTTTGTTGTATCGGTATGGCAGCTGCCCCGCAGAGAGGAGCTCCATGTACAATCAGAACAAACACAGCAACCAAAATGGCGACGGCGTTGGAGTCAGTAGTAATGCTCAATCAGTCCGTTGGGTGTGAAGAGCACATAGGACAAGTGATGAAGCGATACTACAGTCTTCGTCAGAAAGACGGAGAGGAGCTATCTGATTTCCTCCTGCGCATTATAACAGTCTTATGGGAAATTCGGAAAAGGGATCGTATTACGGCCACTGAGATGAATGTGTACTGTTGTGATCAATTTCTGAGAGGAGCGATACCTGACCATCCTATTGTAGTCAGGATGAGGTGCTCCTGGATACGGGGTGACCCCCTTTCCTGGAAGAAGCTAGTGGATGAGATAGAGAAACATGAAGTTGCAACTGCTGCGAATATGGATTGCAGAGCGATCCAAAATGGCGCTTCCCGCTTCCCTGGGAGACCGCGTGGGCCAGTTGCAGAAAATGCTGCAAATGCTAAAATTGCAGAAAGTTGGCCGGGATTGGTGCCAAAAGAAAAACCCCACCCTGCGGGGAGGTATGGCGCGAAAGCTGTGGCCGCGCCCTCAGGGACTGTGACGGACTCAGAGCCCCTCCCGGTGATGTGAGTGACTCAGCGCAGAGCCAGAACCACTCCCTTGTAGAGCATGCCCCTCTTTTAAATTCCACCAGGGGGAGTAAGTACAGTGAACAGCAATCAGCAACCGCTGTTCACACTAAAGACAGTACAGAATGCAGAGAAGCACACCCGCAATTGTATGGAGCCTGGCGATCCAAAGGGGGGAAAATATCCTTTCTTGTGTGCCCGTGTCTACAAAAGAATTTGAACCTGACTGGTGGTATGGACTTTAACCATTTTAGGTTACGCATAGAATACCGGGTGGCCTTGGTGGATGGAGAGGGGTGCATAAGATGTGTTTGTAACCAGTGTGAATTCCCAGGTGGCACACCGACCTGGGGTCCCAAGTGTGCCTGCTGTGGGGCACAGTTCCTAGAGCCTGTGCTGCTGCAGGCTACGGAACAGAAAGAACCATCGGCGGAGAAGAGCGCGACCGCAGTGGAGGTACCGGAGCACGCCAGCTTCGTACCAACAACCACTGGTTGTATCGCAGAAGACCCCGGTGACTCCCTTGCGGAGGATCCGATAGTGATATTCTCTGAGGAAGAGGTGGAAGTCTCGTCGGTGGTGATGTGCCTACCGGCGGACCACTACAGAGGTGCTGTGAAAGAACCGGCACTTACCTGTGTCGCGGCAGAGCGGAGTCACGTGTCGCCGGTACAGAAACAACCTGAGAGGCGGAGTCCCACGGCCATGGTGACTGATGGAACAGACGGTGGAGAGGTACCCATCCCGAGCCAAAGGAGCGGTGAGATACATCCTTACCCTCCCCAGGCGCCGGTGGTGGCAACGGCGGAGAAAGGCCTAGCCCAGGCCCGAGCGGAGCGGAGAGCAGAACCATCACTTCCGGCGGCGGATGTCGTTCTGGAGGAAGAGGTTCCAGTTGGGAACCCAACGCAAGATGGCGGCGAGTCCAGCGAGATGGCCGTGTCCTCTCGGCCAAGCAGCTGTACCAGGTTGCCTGGGTCCGAGAAGAGCCAGCAGGCCCTGCGGAAGCCTGGGAGTAAGGAGGCGAGTGAACCGGAGTGCCAGTCCGATGGTACTGGGCAAGGTAGCGAGAAGTTGCGGGTCGTAGCCCCGCGTATGCCGGCAGTGTTTCCCTATGCCCAACCCCCGGCCATAGTTAAAATCCCTGCCCCTGTCACTTTTTCCTACGGGTCCCAGTCTAGCCAAGGGTTGTCTGGGGAGTCCCGAGCCACTTTTGAAGAATGGACTGGGGAAAATCTGGACTGGGGTGACTGTTTTACCTCTGATGAGGGACCGGGGAGGAAAATGGCTATGCAAAGAATGTTATACTGCACTGATGATGACAATCGTACTGTTATGGTGGGGTGTGAATCTAAGAGCATTGGGTCAAATTTTGGGTCTCCAGGAACTTTGGGAGTTTCATGTGGGGATTTGGGTAATGTTGCTCATATGGTGCCTATTGCCCGGGGAGCCCCCTATGTGCCCTCACTGTCAGAAAGAGTTATTAGGGATCGCCAAAATTGGGTACGTAATTTTCACCATTCCAGAGAGGGCGAACTTACGTTCGAAATGGGTACCCTTGATGCAGAAAATTGGGATCCTGGCGGGTTAGATGAGACGTGGTGTAGTCAAGAGGGGATATGCTACATCTCCAGGAGATGCCTTAGGGAGGTGTATGGGCATGATCCTTTCGGTCCATTAGCATCCATGCCAGAATTTTGGGCTGATTGTGGGTGTCCAGTATGTCACCTAGAGTGTTACAGCATTGATGCTCTAAGCCCAGTGGACCATGCTGTACGTAAGCCACCTTAAGAGGGTATAGGGGTACCAGTAATGGATACTACAGCAGGGGGTAATTCTGGTTGTTACACATCTACGTTAGGATGTGTCTGTTATTATGGTTATGAGAAAAGATATGTACTGTAATAATGTGTTGTTATGTTTTGCAGTGCTACCTGAAGGAAGGTTCTGCAAATTTAGGTCCCAAGCGAGGACGTTGGGATTCCACCAGGGGGAGAATATAGCCTATTCTAAGATTGGTGTACATATCTCTTTCTCATGCTGGCAGTAAACCTGGTAAGTATGCAGGATTGCCAGCAACAATCATGAGGTTTGCCCTCACACCCTGGTGAGGTGTCATATGTCCCCAAAGGAAGTGACAGCATGCAGTGTGTTCCCTTCAACTGCGAATATGGATTGCAGAGCGATCCAAAATGGCGCTTCCCGCTTCCCTGGGAGACCGCGTGGGCCAGTTGCAGAAAATGCTGCAAATGCTAAAATTGCAGAAAGTTGGCCGGGATTGGTGCCAAAAGAAAAACCCCACCCTGCGGGGAGGTATGGCGCGAAAGCTGTGGCCGCGCCCTCAGGGACTGTGACGGACTCAGAGCCCCTCCCCGGTGATGTGAGTGACTCAGCGCAGAGCCAGAACCACTCCCTTGTAGAGCATGCCCCTCTTTTAAATTCCACCAGGGGGAGTAAGTACAGTGAACAGCAATCAGCAACCGCTGTTCACACTAAAGACAGTACAGAATGCAGAGAAGCACACCCGCAATTGTATGGAGCCTGGCGATCCAAAGGGGGGAAAATATCCTTTCTTGTGTGCCCGTGTCTACAAAAGAATTTGAACCTGACTGGTGGTATGGACTTTAACCATTTTAGGTTACGCATAGAATACCGGGTGGCCTTGGTGGATGGAGAGGGGTGCATAAGATGTGTTTGTAACCAGTGTGAATTCCCAGGTGGCACACCGACCTGGGGTCCCAAGTGTGCCTGCTGTGGGGCACAGTTCCTAGAGCCTGTGCTGCTGCAGGCTACGGAACAGAAAGAACCATCGGCGGAGAAGAGCGCGACCGCAGTGGAGGTACCGGAGCACGCCAGCTTCGTACCAACAACCACTGGTTGTATCGCAGAAGACCCCGGTGACTCCCTTGCGGAGGATCCGATAGTGATATTCTCTGAGGAAGAGGTGGAAGTCTCGTCGGTGGTGATGTGCCTACCGGCGGACCACTACAGAGGTGCTGTGAAAGAACCGGCACTTACCTGTGTCGCGGCAGAGCGGAGTCACGTGTCGCCGGTACAGAAACAACCTGAGAGGCGGAGTCCCACGGCCATGGTGACTGATGGAACAGACGGTGGAGAGGTACCCATCCCGAGCCAAAGGAGCGGTGAGATACATCCTTACCCTCCCCAGGCGCCGGTGGTGGCAACGGCGGAGAAAGGCCTAGCCCAGGCCCGAGCGGAGCGGAGAGCAGAACCATCACTTCCGGCGGCGGATGTCGTTCTGGAGGAAGAGGTTCCAGTTGGGAACCCAACGCAAGATGGCGGCGAGTCCAGCGAGATGGCCGTGTCCTCTCGGCCAAGCAGCTGTACCAGGTTGCCTGGGTCCGAGAAGAGCCAGCAGGCCCTGCGGAAGCCTGGGAGTAAGGAGGCGAGTGAACCGGAGTGCCAGTCCGATGGTACTGGGCAAGGTAGCGAGAAGTTGCGGGTCGTAGCCCCGCGTATGCCGGCAGTGTTTCCCTATGCCCAACCCCCGGCCATAGTTAAAATCCCTGCCCCTGTCACTTTTTCCTACGGGTCCCAGTCTAGCCAAGGGTTGTCTGGGGAGTCCCGAGCCACTTTTGAAGAATGGACTGGGGAAAATCTGGACTGGGGTGACTGTTTTACCTCTGATGAGGGACCGGGGAGGAAAATGGCTATGCAAAGAATGTTATACTGCACTGATGATGACAATCGTACTGTTATGGTGGGGTGTGAATCTAAGAGCATTGGGTCAAATTTTGGGTCTCCAGGAACTTTGGGAGTTTCATGTGGGGATTTGGGTAATGTTGCTCATATGGTGCCTATTGCCCGGGGAGCCCCCTATGTGCCCTCACTGTCAGAAAGAGTTATTAGGGATCGCCAAAATTGGGTACGTAATTTTCACCATTCCAGAGAGGGCGAACTTACGTTCGAAATGGGTACCCTTGATGCAGAAAATTGGGATCCTGGCGGGTTAGATGAGACGTGGTGTAGTCAAGAGGGGATATGCTACATCTCCAGGAGATGCCTTAGGGAGGTGTATGGGCATGATCCTTTCGGTCCATTAGCATCCATGCCAGAATTTTGGGCTGATTGTGGGTGTCCAGTATGTCACCTAGAGTGTTACAGCATTGATGCTCTAAGCCCAGTGGACCATGCTGTACGTAAGCCACCTTAAGAGGGTATAGGGGTACCAGTAATGGATACTACAGCAGGGGGTAATTCTGGTTGTTACACATCTACGTTAGGATGTGTCTGTTATTATGGTTATGAGAAAAGATATGTACTGTAATAATGTGTTGTTATGTTTTGCAGTGCTACCTGAAGGAAGGTTCTGCAAATTTAGGTCCCAAGCGAGGACGTTGGGATTCCACCAGGGGGAGAATGTAGCCAATTCTAAGATTGGTGTACATATCTCTTTCTCATGCTGGCAGTAAACCTGGTAAGTATGCAGGATTGCCAGCAACAATCATGAGGTTTGCCCTCACACCCTGGTGAGGTGTCATATGTCCCCAAAGGAAGTGACAGCATGCAGTGTGTTCCCACTTAGTGGTACAGAGCATGTTTGTTCTCCGGGGGGTGATATAAGACACAGCACTGCCTAAAGTTAGGAGTTCAGTTTCCTGGTGTTGTGCTGCCTCTGTTCAGTGAGAGGCACGTGAAGGTCTGCAACAGTGTTGCAGTGTCTCATGCTATCTGTGAGTCAGTGAGCAGACGCAGCAGAGTTAGAGGAGCTGACAGAGACAGAGCAGCTCAAGAGAGAGATGCAGAAGTAGAGAGAGGAGCTTACAGCAGACAGAGAAGCTGGGGAATCTCTCTGAGAGGATAGGTGGAAAGCAGCTCTATTAGAGAAGGGACCTTCCTAAGGGAGTGCTACAAAGAGATGAGTGGCTGAGCTGTTATCTGTGAGGGGCAGCTGGCCCACATCACCATGCCAATAAAGATGCCCTGTTCGAATATACCTCCACTGTGTGAGTGTGAAGTTACTCAGCAGTGGATGGCACCACCAAGAAGGAGTTCCTCACCAGGACCATCTCCCTGCGGAAGCACAGATCCTGATGAGGTGGAGGCGCTGCACTGGATATAGGTAGGACTCGCACAAACTACCTCAGCTGCCTGTCTGGATGACATCCCCTAATACCATCAAGCGGGAGACTCAGGAGCCCTGTTGCCTACAGGTGCACCACCAGACACGAACACGTAATGGGGACTGGTTAGACCACCCGGGCCAATGTGAGATTGGGGGGGGGGGGGAAACCCGTTACACATGGTTGACATGTTAGCTGTAATCTCTGCAACATTGCAATTGCTGCGGCATTCTATACACTTACATTTGAGCTCTTAAACATTGAATAGCAAATACAGAATGCATTACACATTCTTTCATATGCAGCTATGCTTTTCATTCAAGTTTCAGACCAACTTCAAAATATGAGATGTTCAACAAAGTATAGATTATGAAGCAAACATTACAGTCTCTCACGTGCCTGAGCGTTCGGTCTTCACTGCATCTCCCAGATACGTTTAGAAGTGGGACTGTAATTTAACATTCAAAATGATGGCATATTGGTACACACATAGCACACACACACATTGAGTCATGGGTAAAACACAAACCAGTTGTGTCAGGCTAAATGCAGATCCGAGGACAAACAAAATAAACGACTAATAATAATATCATCATTTCATGTGGCGCTTTTCTCCCAATGGGACGCAGAGCACTTCACGATTACTGCGCACGGTACGCAGCACATAAGATTGTTACAGACACAGTCGATTTTGCTGCCTGAGGCACAAAAAGATAAAGTGACTTGCACAAGGTCACAAGGAGCGGACACTGAGTTAGAAGCAGGGGAGCCTGGTTCATTTCCCAGTGTTATTGTTTACAGTCAGTGCCCAACCTTCGCCTTATAGAAATGTGTTTCCCCGCTATGAATGAACATACCAATTAATTAAATAATACATAAGAAATTCAATTTATAGTGCTGGCATACAAGAGATGCAATAGTATGAAATCACATCTCAATGATCTCTGCATTAACACCTGTTTTACAGTTCAACGAATGTTTATTTACTTTTCAAATTGGAGGGCAAACGCCCTGGAACAAATGTCACCACATCACATATCAGAACACATGCAATGATCTACTAAATAGCCTAAACACAAATACCCAAGCCATTCCAATATTGCAGCATTGAAAGCAGGGCACACAAATCAGTGCTCAGAAAATATTTCCAATGGGAGCCATCTTTAATGAGCCCCATAAACATTTTGCAGAGATGTAGAAATAAATGACAATGAACATGAAGGAAAGGAAATGGGAAACAGTGAGTAACATTTTTGTTTTAAATCCTTCAGTGCTAGCAGGAAGGGACAGATCGCAATCTTGATATTATCTATATTTAGTATATTTAATGGAAAAGGGTATCCAGATGCAGAGAAACGGTTGATTTGCTCACCTAATTTTTTAACAATTCTTTTCCCAGAACGTCTTCAGTGATCATTCAATTTCTTTTCATGTCACGGCACCCTCTAGATAACAAATTGTCCAATTTTGATTTTTATTAGGGACGCTGAAAAGCTGTGTAATGTGGCAGGCACAAGCTCACAGGGTTCCATGTTAAAATGGATAAGAAATAAAAGGTGACACTGTGTGCTCATTTGCATGCCATTACCCAGAATCCCTGGCTGCAGGAGAAGAACTGTATGCTAAGAGATAATGGGGAAAAGCAGGGTTGCAGACCTGTTTGAGACATGTGAATGTGCTCACAAGTGACATTTTTTAGGGATGGTAAAATATTAGCTGCAATTTCCACTCTTGGAAAATAATGGTTTTATTGACTAGTGAAAATGCACGTTAAATGGTATGCAATAAGAAAAAAGGTACAGAAAATCATTTGAGTGCCTTTTCACATAAGGAAAGTAAAAAAAATCTGGTGTTAATTTGTGTAGTTCCTTGACCAGGTCAGACAGTGGCTCCTAGCTGAACCTTTCATCCTGTCAGATACTGTACCATGATTCTAGGAGGTTCATATGTAAGCAGAGAACTGTCTGACTAGATCTCTGACACGTATCCTGGTTTTCCCATTGCCGAGTGTCTGATGTGTATTCCATGGGGATCGAACAATGGATTAATAAAGCTTTACATATACCAAAAAGAGATGATACCACTCAAAATAAATGTATAAAATGAATAAAAGCACCATAAACCAGTAATGTGGGGCTAAATACTAATGCCACTGGTGGTGCCAATGGGTAATAATAGATACTGTACTAAGCGAAAAGACAACAAATAAGCACTCAGGTATAACCCAAAATACATATATAATTTATTACATCATAGAGACAATCATAAAAAACACAAGAAAAATAAACTTCACCTCCATATAATCTCCCACAAATAAATTCATAAATAAAGCAGCTCAAATAATTCGGAATAAGGACTACCCTAAATCCAACTAGGAAAAAATAAATAATCTAGTGATAACAAAAAAATATCACAACTGGACAGTCTCTCACACACAAAAAAAATCTCTTATACTGCTCCAGTATCTATGCATCCTGACAGAGTACACCATGGTGAAACAATGGAAAATAAAAGTAAAAACCGTAAAAAGTAATAACAGTATGTGTGTGTGTGTGTGTGTGTATATATATATATATATATACACACACACACACACACACACACACACACACACACACATACTGTTATTACTTTTTACGGTTTTTACTTTTATTTTCCATTGTTTCACCATGGTGTACTCTGTCAGGATGCATAGATACTTCATCGAATATATATATGAGAAGTGCGTGCCCCATAGTGTGAAACTGTAAAATGTTTCATGCCAAAAATGAAAAGTTGAAAGGGTAGCACACTCACAAACGGAGCTAGAACATAAGCGTGTTAGAGAGAGTATATCTCTAGTTGTTACTCATCTGTAGAGAGTCGCAACAGGTATCAGTCCTCCAATTTTATCAATAGGGATATGTCCTGAAAATTCAATGCAGCTTTAGTAGCAATAGTAGACTCTGTCAGATTTCAGTCTTACGATACACACAGCAGTATACAGCTGATCGTAGGCTCGTTGGCATCCACGAGCATGATGATGTAAATCGTCTGTATCATGCGGGTCCCTACGCGTTTCATCAACACGTGACTTCGATGAAGTCACGTGTTGACGAAACGCATAGGGACCCTCTGGGAGATACTGCTCCAGCTACAAATGTCGGTGGTGCGGCATACCTGTGAGGGTCCAGGAGAGCTGAGCTGTCTGCGATGGGAACGGGACCAGAACAGGTTTTTGATGACCTCTGAAATTATTTCAGGTGTTCTCCAGCTTCAGTGGACTCCAAGGTTTCTGGAGGCAGTCCCCACTGAAGCAATCATATGCACCCTGCCCAACAGACTGGAAACTCAGGCAGGGGTAGGTAGAACAGAAGGGGGTTTATTTAGCAGTCATTGCAGTTCTTATATAGTACATACAGCGGATGCATAGGTCTCAGAGAATTCCAGGCCTCTGGATGGTGCTTGATCTTTGAGTCTGGAGCATTAAGATCTTGTATGGCCAGTCAGCCTGAGGGCTAACTGGCCTGTCTCACTCTCAGCGGGGAGGAGAGGCACTCACTCCCACTCCTCAGGAAGGAGGGGAACAGACTCACTAAATTTAGCACTGCCTCTCTGAGGCTACATACAGGCCATGAGTCACCACCACACTTCTGTCACTCAGAGAGGAGAATGAGGGGGGTCAAAATCCCACAGGATGGCCTGTCACAGCCTAGACTGCTAAGGACTTATGTGACAGGGAGAAGAGAAAGGCAGAGTAGACTAACCATGTTACATACATACACACACACCAAATTAATACCACTAAAAAAGAGGAAATTAAAAAGTATATGAAGATTTTTTTTTCACCATTTCATCACATATATAGAAATGCTATATACCAAGCTATCTCAAAGGCATGAAGCTCTTGTTTCTTTGAGACATAATTACTGTACGAAGCGGTTCCAAGCTATGAAATACATTCCTGCGCTGAAAGACACTAGGTGAATGGACCATGGATTGATCTCCAGTACCACAAAGTGTCTTACAGAATTGTGCTGCTTAGTAAATACAGTATGGTCCTTTGTTCCAATTACCATTGTACTACCAGGTCCAAGAACAGGTTTAATATTTCTCTTTTAAATGTCATTTAAAAAATGCATTTGCAAAGTTAAGGAATGCTGCTTGCATTAGCCAAATATTACATCAACAGCAAACCGGAACTGACAGTGCAGAGACATGATTTACTTGTAACCACACTCCACGCTATCTAACACCCCAAACATTAATGGGCCCAGCTGTGCGGCTGGATCATACTCCATCCCACAATGAGCAGCCACTTTACTTTGTGCTTCAACATTGCTTCTTATTCCCTCTACAGTGTACGCTCTCACGAGCAGGGCCCTCATTATATTCTGTATCCGTTTGCCCTTATTTGTATGGCATTCAGTTTATATCATTGATGTCACTCTGTACCTCCGCTGCAGAATAGGTTGGTGCTTTATAAATAAAGATAATAATAGTATACCAATGGGCCCAGAATACCATTTCTTTCCCCCACCAAAAAAACCCCCAGCACAATAAGAAAGACTAGTAAGGAGCCAGGATTACATTTGACATCTTAAAAATTGTTACAATAAAAAAAACACACAGCAAGTTAAATAATAAGTAACCAACTTTCAGAAAACAATGGTCTATTAGTATAGATAATTTTACAAGGAAATAATAAACAAAAGAATACAACAAAATACAGTATGTAGCTTGAAATAGTGTGTGGAATTGTACTAAAGTCAATTAAGTACCAACAGTATGTAGCCATTTCTGTCATGTGCACAATGCAGCAGTCCAAGCCTACATATTACAGTTCAGATCTGTGAATAAGCTATGAGCCCACACATTGAAGTACGTACAATGTACCATGATGAATAAGCTATCTTGTATGCACATTTATAACAAACACTTCTCCTGCATGTGAATTTTAATGTCACAACTAAATTTGCAAAATAAGGATGTCTATAGATGATTAGTATTCCAAAAACATTCTGTTACAATAGCTTGAAAATTAACTTTTTCGAAAAAAGAGCCAAGTAAATGTTTAATAAAGGTCAAGCTAAACATGGGAATGCTGCCCGGTTATTTCATTTCATCTCATTGTATACATACTTAATTGGAAGGTCAGGCTAATATCATGAGCAATACATGTTAACATTTAATAGAATTATTTCCAGGTTCACGGACTTCAGAAATAGTGACTCACCTCAATTGTCTTAGGCCATAGTGGTGTTTTGGGAAAATTGTATTTATAGACTTCATTAGCAGTAGTGTTCACATCAACAGCAGCAATAACTTCAGCAGGTACTCCACTTTCTGCAAGAACAAACAGTTTCCTTATACCCAAATATACCTAAAACATGAATATCCTGAACACAAAGAAAAAAATAAAAAGATGCAATCCCTTACATATATCTAACACCCCAAACCCCCCCCCCCCCTCTTGGGTTACTTTATGGCTTTCAGGGGTTACAAGGGACTTTAGGTGTTAACTTGGTAATTTGAGTTAACGAGTAATGCCCCATATAACAGTATTTTGCGAAGTAACCAGGCAGGGGCCTGGTTACACCTGGTTTCTAGAACATGCAGAGTTGGACACTTGGTCTAAGGCAGTGTTTCCCAACTCCAGTCCTCAGGGAACCCCCACAGGTCAGGTCTTAAGGATATCCCTCCTCCAGCACAGGTGGTCAATCAGCGGCTCAGTCATTTTGACTGAGCCACCTGTGCTAGAGCAGGGATATCCTTAAGACCTGACCTGTTGGGGTTCCCTGAGGACCGGAGTTGGGAAACACTGGTCTAGGATGACTCAACAGGGATTAAGCTCTGCCCCTTTTCTGACTGCAGATAGGGAGTACGTGATAGCCTCTCTCTGAGAGCACGTGACCTGCATATGAGACAAGGGTTAATACTCCGCTCGCAAGCGGACCCACTTTTCACCTCCGCAAAGGTTCCCCAAATGAGGGAACATCTCCCCTAAATCTGTCCCAATATACCAACTGTCACGAACAGCATACAAGTGAGCACGTGACTTAGATATGCAATCAGAATTAATACACATGGCTACTCTAGCCAACTCACCTCTCTCCTCCGAAAAGGTACCTCCAATGAGTTAATATTAACCCCTTACTCAATTGCAATCATATCTAAGGCTGCGCTTATAGTGCCGCCGCCGGCGACAGCGATGCGACGTCACGCTGCGGTTGCTGGAAAAATCAAATTGACTTGACTTCCAGCGATCGCGACCAAGCCATCGCGCCGCGCTTACTATAAGCTCATGTGACGGTGGCAATACATTTGTTTTGCCGCGACGCCTGCACTATAAGCGTGGCCTAAACGTCACCACCACCCGATATAGTCATGCAAATAAAAGATGTCAAATTAATATTTGCTAGGGTCTCAAGTCCCTGTTTATAATAGACAAAAAACACTATGCACTTAACGCAAAAAAATCTGTTGCAGCAAAATGTGTCCGAAAATGTAAATACTCTCCAGAGCGTGCAACAGTTTATTCAGAGCCCAAAGCATTACTTATTAAATGTTAAAAAATATATAAAAATACGGTGCTTAGATTACAGAAAAAGGATTACAAGAACATACAATTACAATAAATGCAGCACAGTTTATCAAAATAAAAAATATAAAACATAAAAGAAAACTCTACACATTACCATATGTCATAAGTTTTCTCCTAAATAGGTCACTGGTATGGAAGTGAGACTCACATGTTTGGTCCAAACATACCTCTGTTAAAATCTGATTATTCATAAAACCTTGCTCTCTTATGTAGTATTCTTTCCCATTGAAACATAAACCCTGCCCTTGTCATAAATCAGCTATGAGATTGACAATTTTACGACAGAGTACAAAACCTCCTACCAAATGACGTTTAAACTAAACCCTCAGTAACTGTACGCGTTCATAACTTTCATTAACTAATACATCAAGACATTCAGGCGCTCATGGCAGACGTGACAAGACTAAACATCACCGTCTTACCCCTAAACCCGAGCGACAAATTAATATATGTCCCTTATTATCTGTTCACCATGTGGTGTCTGGTGTCAGTACCTCCCTCTCTGTGACAAAATTACAGATGTATAACTCTTATTATACAGAGGAGATGATAACACATGTTATTCTCATTTTTAATAAAGACACAATTTGGTTTAATACTTTTAGCCACGCCCCCTGGCCATCTATAAACCCCTTCCAGAGAACACTTTGAAAAACCTTTTGTTTATGTCAGGAACTCATCTCTAGCAGAACATATGTCCTTATCTCGAGATCATATCAGTTTTTACCACTAGGCCTGCAAAAGGTGTTAACATACCATAAATCCTCTCTTTGTACTTTTCAAATCCAAAGTCAATTGAGTTCCCTTTGAAATCCAACCCAATACATGGTATCTTTAAACCAAAATGGTAGTCCATTAACCTCTGAAGCACCAGATGGATTAAAATACCTAATATCTCCTGATATTATCATAACAGAGGCTATAAATAGGAGGGGAGAAGAGCTCCACCCTTAGATCTCTGGAAGAGAGAAGCAGAGGGGTTTCACAGATGTATATAGCACTGTAAATAGTTAACACAAGGTAGGTAGCTTTGTTCTTATTTTCTCAGATAGGGAAGTGTCCTTATAGTCATGCTTCTTAGAAGTATGTGGAACAGAAGTACAGGCTCCCAGCGGGGAGGCTTGTGTCCCCTAAGGGTTACTTCAACTGGTAGCCTTGGGACTCATGGAAGAATAGAAATTTGTATCCTTGGACCCCCTCCCTCTGTGAGCATCTCAGGGGAGTATAAGTTGGGGCCCAATAGAAAGGGAGACACTCTGCTATCTCACCACTGAAGCGCTACCAAAACGATGGTCTGAGCAAGATATATAACCAAAGGCCTCTTTGACCAAAGATACAGGTATAAAGGGGTAGCCCAAGCAGGGACCCACAAGGTATTGGGAGAGTATGTTCCATGATGAATAAGCTATCTGGTATGCCTAAGGAACTTCTGCAAATGTTCCAAGGCTCCAGTATTGCATCTGGACAAGTTGTGATTCTAACAACATGCAAATAAACACAATCTTGTTCATAACTACAAAGTTATGCCGCTCATCCTTCCTCCATCACCACCCAGCTGCACGTACACAACACCCTGATAAGGTAATACACCGAGGAAGCCAAATATATATAGACTATCCGATGTAAACTCCCTAGGACCTGGGCAGAGAGCGTTACATATACATATATTTACATACATGTGTTCAGAAAAAAAACTGAACCCCTTCTTATTTGTCATCCTATCTTACAGAAAAATCACTAATTTTCATGAAAAAGCGACCAATTATAGGTTTGTCACATTAGATTATCAAATCATTTTTAAATGTAATAATCTAATAAATATTCTTTAGACAGTATGATGACCTCATCAAGTGCATAGTTACAAAATGGTTATGTTTAGCGAAGAAGATAAGCTCGTTATAAAGTGCTTGAGACAGAGCAAGAATTATGGTCCAAAACGCTTACACAAAATGTTTCCTGATAAAGGATGGTTGCTAGGACTGAAAAAACTAATTCATAAAGCAACATAACATTAGGAGTGGGAGCAGCTGGATCCATGCGTTATCGATTATGCACTCAGACAGTGGCGTTCTCGCCTTCGGGCGTTCGTTTCAGCAGGAGGAGGACATTTAGAACACACACCTTGAACGCAAACTTTATAGTAATCTTAGTGTTGCAGATTAGATTAACCCAGTTTAACACATTTATGAGCTACGAGGGAAAGCTCTTATTTCACGTTTAATGAACATGAACCCTCCGGAAGTGCATCTGGTACTTGTTGACATAATACAGTGACATCAATTTAGTTATCAGTTGATTGTCTACATTGTGCTTCTTGTATAGTGTTACATAACATACCTAGAATTGTGCACATTTACATGGGGATTGAGCGAGAAATATATAAGATATAATGTAAAACTAATGCGGCCCCTTTTCGCCTGAACACGGTGTATGTATACAGGCATACCCCGCATTAACGTATGCAATGTATTAACGTATGCAATGGGTCCAGAGCATGTATGTAAAGCAAAAATGTACTTAAAGTGAAGCACTACCTTTTTTCCACTTATCTATGCATGTACTGTACTGCAATCGTCATATACGTGCATAACTGATGTAAATAACGCATTTGTAACAGGCTCTATAGTCTCCCCGCTTGTGCACAGGTTTGGTACAGGTAGGGAGCCGGTATTGCTGTTCAGGACATAATGACAGGCGCATGCGTGAGCTGCCGTTTGCCTATTGGGCGATATGTCCTTACTCGCGAGTATACTTAAAGTGAGTGTCCGGGGTATGCCTGTATATGTGTGTGTGTCTACACCCAAACACTGATTTACATTAACCTTTTTGTTATGTCTTGTATTTTGCACAAATAATTAAAATATTGTCCTTTTAATACACAATAGGTATTGGTCTGTTGGTAATGTATGCACATTCAAATTAAACGTAATTTTGTTCCCCGGTCTTCAGCTTGGACACCCCAACCAGACCATGTTTTGTGGATAACCAGCCACCCACACATTCGTATATAACCTACATGTTCGTATGTAAATCTCGGTACCCCCATTGTACAGCGCTACGGAATATGCTGGCGCTTTACAAATAAACAATAATGCATAGCGGTGTACTTTGTAATTCACTGGGTATTTCTCAAGTCTGGCCTGCTTCAGCTCCCTGGGGAGAGGGTTAAGAAACAACGATGATGTGTTATGCAATAATGTACAAGCCAAAAACAGAAGCATTAGAAAGAAAAAAAATTAAGTAAGACCGGCACACCTGGAACAGGTAAGTTAACACTGACACCTAGTGTATGAAGATGTTCAAATATTCAATTGATGCAAAACCTGTTTTTCAAACATTACTGCTCGTTTTTCACCCGCATGCAAAGCAATATCACAAAGATTTAGAATAGGCAATTTAACACACACACACACACACACCACACACCAGACACACACACACACACACACACACACACACACACACACACACACACACACACACACACACACACACACACACACACACACACACACACACACACACACACACACACACACACACACACACACACACACACACCAAGCTGTACAATCAAACACTACAATGTAATTTTAAAACAAGTGCCTTTTTTTCACACACATTTATCCAGCTGTTTCTAATTACTCAAAAAGTGCTGTCACACTTACGGCCAATGTGAACCAAGTACAAAAACATTTACTAGGTCACGATGCTCACACAAATTTATACGAGTACTTGAAATCATATCATCGTATCATATCAATAATACATTGAAAGTTGTCATTCGCAACAGGAACTTTTATGGAGGGGGGTTAATGTTTATATTAATTGTTCTACCTCAATGATAATCAGATTTATGAGCAAGGAGTGGGAAGCGTACAGTAATGCAAGCAAAAAGCTGAAAACAAAGGAACACAATATTTTATATATTGTATACAATCAATCCTTTTCGAAAACACGTATCAACGCTCTGAAAACGGCATTGGTCTTATGCAAGCACTGCATTTTTATCTTTAACACACGTTTGTACCTTAAAAAGGGTACCACAAATTTAGTTTAATACCAGCTTGTTCAAATTTGCTGACTAAAAATGTATTTTTATACCATTAAACTGTTAATTTAACTGTAATGGGCTCGCTTATCCTTGTTTTCTTTACTTCCTTCCCAACTTTAGTGTTCCCATAAGATTAACTTTTTTCCTGCACTCACTTCATCCACACTCCAACCACAAAAACGTCCCCCCCCCCACCATGCTCAGGGCTGGTGCGACCCGGGTGACATAGCGCGGCACATTTTGGGGGAGGCAGCGCGACTTGCGGGAGACTGGGAGCGGAGCAGGCTGCTTACCTCTGCCACACTGCACTGCAGCAGGAACTAGGCTTGTCTTCGCGGACTCTGCGTTTCAGGAGAAGGGGGGCTGTAATAACGGAGGGGGGGGGGGGAGTGTAAAAACGAAGGGGGGAGGTGTTGTAAGAAACGGAGGGGGGTGAAGTAAAAACGGTGAGAGTGGTGATGTAAAAACTGAGGGGGGGGGGGTGTGAGGTATAAAAGCAAAGGGGGGGGGGTAAGGGAGGTGGGGGGGTGTAAGAGAGGTCAAGTCATGTTGCTGGGTTAATGCAAATAATTTTTACAATAATCTACACAAACAAATGTAACAATGCTGAAGGAGCCTGCACAATTTCACATTTCTTTAGAATGTCATTATCTGCATGGCATGAATACTCGTCGTGTTTTAGGTAATTGATGAGGGCTTGTAGTGTTTAACACTCCCCCCCCCCCAAAAAAAAACCACTTAGAAATGTAGCCATGCATAATAATGACTGCATACATCTTCCCTGTTGGCAGTAAGTCCTGGTAAGTACAGGCCTGCCAACAGTAGTTATGGAGGTTTTCCCTCACACCATGGTGTGGTGCCCTGTGTAAGGAAGGGAGTGGCTGTATGCTCTGAGTCCCTGGATAGTGACATCAGAGATGCGACTGCCCCTGACGTATAAAGGGCACAACACTGTCAGTTAGTTGTTGTTGTAAAGTGTTGCAAGGTTGGCAGAGAAGCATCTGGGAGAATGTATCTTCCTGCATAAGGGATTGGAGGAATACTTTTGTGACCCTAGTGCAGTAACTAGGGTAGCAGAGTGACCAATCAAGTCTGTCTAAGCCACACTGTGTCCAGGGACCTGGCGCAGTAGTGATCTCCCTAGGAGAAAGGGAATCCCACTCCAATACGGGAGGGCGTACCTGGCAAAGGGACAGCACGGAAAGATGTGCGGCTAGAGCCGGCAGCTGCATGGGGCAGTCTGCTACATCCAAGCATACAATAAAGATGTCTTGTTCAAAGAAACCCCCACTGTGTGAGTGTGAGATTACTCTGCAGTGGCAGTCACCACCGAGAAGGAGTTCCTCACCAGGACCATCTCCCTGCGGAAGCATAGACCCTGATGAGGTGGAGGCGCTGCACGTGAAGTAAGTTGGACTCGTACCCACTACCTCAGCTACCTGTCCTGATGATATCCTCTTATAACACCAAGCGGGAGACTCAGGAGTCCTGTTACTTGCAGGTGCACCACCACACACGACCTTGTAATGGGGACCGGTTAGACCACACGGGCCAATGTGAGATTGGGTGGGTCAGACAAGGGGGGTCCAGCCGTTACAATTGGAGGCGCTGCTGAGAGACCTGTTAACAGGACAGGCTTTTGCTAGGCACACAATAGGAAACAGAGAGAGTGTCTGCTGCCACTTTGTGCTGCGTGGGACGGAGCCAGGGGTAGTCAGGGAGATGCTGGAGCTGCATGCCGCAAAGACGCCTTGGGATCCGTGAGGGGTTAGTGAGTCTGGAGCCGGGGGCTATTGCTGTTCTATTCGCCTTGAGGTAGCGCTAGCGGGGGACGCCTGAAGGGGTAAACTGGTAACTTAGGGCAGGAATTCTGGAAGGGTCCGCACTAGGCTAGCCAAAAGTAGGTCGACGCCCAAGGTACTGCATGGAAGAGCCAGAGTACTCTAGTCTCCATTCCAGATCACTTACCAAGGAGCACAGACTGGAGGAACGTGTTACAGTAGACACAGAAAGAGTGAGCCTAGCCTGAGGTAGTGCAAACACGAGTCAGATCTACATTAGGTACACAAGGTGGTGCACAAGGCATGTTTATTGTACGGATGTGGTAGCTGCCCCGCAGAGTGGAGCTCCATGTACAGGAAATCGGTGTTCAACGATCAAGAGAGACCCGTCAGAATGGAGGATCTGCACAGAGCAGAAGGTCCAGGATGGCAGGGAGAGAGAACCACAAGAATGGAGGATCTGCATAGAGCAGAAGGTCCAGGATTGCGGTCAGTGCTATTCACCTGTCAGCTTTCATAGAACACGCATATGAACTGTGCGTGGACGAAGAACAAGCTACAGAAGAGACTTTTGTGAGTTTGTTGTGGAATGGCGTGAAAGCCGTGGCTGCGCCGTGTTTATCATGTTTTTGTTCTCGGGATGATACCCCTGAGAATAATGAGCATGACAGTGTGATCCGATGGGAGGAACGAAATGGACTTTGTTATACCCCAATTAACAAACAGCCAGACGCTGCCTTCAAGGAAACAAAAGACAATACTTACCAAGATGGCGGTTCCCGCGTTCCCGGGACACCGCGTGGGCATGCTGCAGAAAGTCTTGCAACTTTGCAGTTTGCTAATTGTTGGCCAGGATTGGCGCCAACGAGAAAACTCCACCCTGATGGGGAGTTTGGCGCGAAAGCTGGAGCCGCGCCCTCATGGACTATGACTCACTCCGCACCTGTGCTGGGTCAGCCTACAAGTCTACGAGACATCCCCCTAGTTTCAACCAGGGGGAGTGGTTTGCGGTTCCACCGGATGTCGACAGAGAAGATGGGAGGAAGGGTTGCTACATCAGCCCATGCCTTTCAGTTGCGAAGAGCCATTGACCAATATAGACCTCTGAGACGAGTGCCTCCGTTGGTAAAGATGGCTGAAGCTGCTGACAAAGTGGACCAGGGTCCGGTGATATCCACTCACCCTTATTCGGCTCCAGGAGGCTTCCTGATAATCCGGGTGGAGGATGTGGAGACTGTGGCGTGTCTTTGCCTGCAGTGCAGACTGCCGGGCGGAGCCGTGGGCAGCGAGGCCCGATGCCCCCACTGTGGACTGCAGTATATGTGGCCCATGACCACGTTCGTACCGGTGCAAGCTGTGGGAGTGACCGGGAATGTTCCGATGCCGATAGAAGAGCAGCCGGGAGCCCTCTGGAATAAGAGTGCAAGTCCCGCGGAGACGGAGTCAGCTCTGGTGCTTCCGACAGAGAAATCCAGCCATCGGAGAGGTGATCACCGAGGAGCCCATCGCCGGTCTCCTACTGGGATGCCTCGGCCGAATTGCAGGCTAGAATCCTCGGACGAGGAGTGCGCAAGGCTGGCGAGTAAGACAGTCATCAGAAGAGACTGTCATACCATTGGTACGCCATGGAGGGATGAAATTCCTCGTGGTGTGGAGACACGGAGTCAAGTGTCTCCAGTACCGCGACCACCCGATCGCCGGAGTCCCACTGCCGTGGTGACTAGTGGATCGGACGCAGGTCGATCCACCCCGATCCTGCGAGGTACTAAGACACCGTGCCTGTTGCAGAAACAAGGGATGGAAGAGCCGGAGGAGCGAGTCCAGAGCCAGACTGGATTGCGCAGCAGAAGGGCGTTGGCGAATGTCCTCGTGGAGGAAGAGATCCCGATTGGGGATCCACCCCAAGATGGCGTCGCAGCACGTGCGTGTGCGGAGGTGGTTCCGGAGGACCAGAGCGGCATCGAGTGGGAGATGGTGGCGCCTCTGTGGTCGAGCAGCGGAAAACGGTCCCCTACTACCAGGGGGAACGGGCGTTCGAGTTGCAGAACCAGAAGCCCCGCTGATGGAGACAAGAATGGACTTTGCAAGGACGTTAAGGCAGGTATCGCTGGAGAGCAGGTCGTAACCCTGTCAATGCCTACTGTTCGGTCCCGTCCCCAAACCCCGTCCACACCCAAGGTTAGCCCCAAGGCCCTAGCTAAAGCCCCTGTACCCGTCACTATTTTGTTTGGGTCCAGTTCCAGCTTAGGGTTGTCCGGGGAGTCACGGGGTCCTTCTGATGATCGAACTGGAAGCCTGGACTTGGGAACGTCGGATGATGGGTCGGAGGGAGGAGGGAGGATGTCCCGACAAGTGTCGGTATCTAGTAATTGCCCTAGTGTACTGAGTATTACTGTTAGAAACACCGTACCGTACAAAGGGGTTGTTGAGCGATCTGAGGGTACGTCCGGGGTATCTTCTGGAGGGCCTGATGAGGAGGCCCTAGAAGAATCTATAGACCATAGCTCCGAAGAACGGAAGGAGACTAGATGGTGGGCCCCATTGTATGAGGGGTATGTATCCTGGTTCGACCGCACCCGCTTTATCTTAGAGAGGGAGGGGGTGGTTGATCAATGGTGGGCTGTTGGTGACTTCGACGATGAGGCATACCTTAGGGCCCTAAGAGTAAGGTGGGATCGTATCCAGGCAGGCCTTATTATCCCTAAGGGGTCCGCAGGGTTGGATGACCCGGTAGAGACCCATGAGCCCCTGTCATTGGTGTTGCCCGGGGCGGCTGGCCAAAGTAGCTTGACCAGGGTGTGCCGAGCTGAACGGGCTATTGCGGCCAAATATAGGAAGTCACATGGGCTTGATTACCCGTATGTCCCGGAACCTCTAATGAGAGAGATAGAGGAGAATAGGGAGAGATGGCTTAAGAATGATATACAGTACTATATCGTAGAGAAAGGGGGAGCCATTAAAGGGATACAGGCCGAGCAGAGGGTAGCTCAACTGATGCGGGTCTGGAAGATAGGACGCAGTGTGTATATGCACAAAGTGGTGTATTGCAATGAGCGAGGGGTACCACGAGAATACAGCGTGACTGTGCATGATGCCGCGGGGCGGGAGGTGAAGAAGCCAGACCCTCGGCACTATTATTGATTAACCAATAGAGTGGTCTGTTGTTTTCTTTAGCGCTCCCTGCTGGTCAGTGAGTGTGATGGGCTGGCATTATTATGTTCATGTAATGATGTTTGCTATGTAATTTGTGTGTTCTTTTGCAGTGTTTACTGGCGCAAGGTACACCAAATTTAGGTCCCAGCCGGGGCGGTGGGTATTAACCAGGGGGAGTATGTAGCCATGCATAATAATGACTGCATACATCTTCCCTGTTGGCAGTAAGTCCTGGTAAGTACAGGCCTGCCAGCAGTAGTTATGGAGGTTTTCCCTCACACCCTGGTGTGGTGCCCTGTGTAAGGAAGGGAGTGGCTGTATGCTCTGAGTCCCTGGATAGTGACATCAGAGATGCGACTGCCCCTGACGTATAAAGGGCACAACACTGTCAGTTAGTTGTTGTAAAGTGTTGCAAGGTTGGCAGAGAAGCATCTGGGAGAATGTATCTTCCTGCATAAGGGATTGGAGGAATACTTTGTGACCCTAGTGCAGTAACTAGGGTAGCAGAGTGACCAATCAAGTCTGTCTAAGCCACACTGTGTCCAGGGACCTGGCGCAGTAGTGATCTCCCTAGGAGAAAGGGAATCCCACTCCAATACGGGAGGGCGTACCTGGCAAAGGGACAGCACGGAAAGATGTGCGGCTAGAGCCGGCAGCTGCATGGGGCAGTCTGCTACATCCAAGCATACAATAAAGATGTCTTGTTCAAAGAAACCCCCACTGTGTGAGTGTGAGATTACTCTGCAGTGGCTGTCACCACCGAGAAGGAGTTCCTCACCAGGACCATCTCCCTGCGGAAGCATAGACCCTGATGAGGTGGAGGCGCTGCACGTGAAGTAAGTTGGACTCGTACCCACTACCTCAGCTACCTGTCCTCATGATATCCTCTTATAACACCAAGCGGGAGACTCAGGAGTCCTGTTACTTGCAGGTGCACCACCACACACGACCTTGTAATGGGGACCGGTTAGACCACACGGGCCAATGTGAGATTGGGTGGGTCAGACAAGGGGGGTCCAGCCGTTACAGAAATATTTGTTTGAAAATTTTAAAAGCTGTCCAAGTTAAAACAATGCACGAATAGTGTTTCTCCCCGATGACAGATAATCAAGCATCCCTTCGAATTATCGACATTGTTTTGTCAGAGTTGGTTACCAGGAGGACTGGGCCATAAACGGTCTCTAGATTAAATTTAAACAAATGTGCCATTGAAAGCATATATTACCTACTGTATACAGGTTTCTAGTCCTCTCGTTTCTAAATTGCACGTGCAGAAACCACATGCACAGCCTTAGGGTTTCTTGTTATATCGTAGTGGGAAGATATTTACTATATCATGCCCATCTTTTAGTGCGGTGGTTCCCAACCTTTTTTACATTGTTTACTCCTTTAGAAAATATTTGTTCCGTGAATCCCTAATTAATAAACCTTATTCCCCATCAGACTATTGCTAACAAAAACCTGTTTTAACTGTTTGGCAGTATAGTGTCCTGGGCTCGGGGAGGGAACACATGCTTAATAAGGTCCCGAACTGCACCTCAGTGTGCACAGACATCATGGGTGGTGTAGCTGACAATCACTGCAGGAGCTTCCAAAGTGGTTATACAATTATTAATAATAAATTATTATTATTATAATTATTAAGCTTGTTATTTCTAAGATAATATAGTACTGTACGGGGTGATTTATGCATCTAATACATCAAGAAAATGGGTCTGGTGAGTTCTAGGGTCTGTGTACTTATTAACATCATAGGCCCAATGCATGATGTATTTGCCCAAGCATGTTATGTTGACGTCTTTGATGTTTGGGAAGTTGACCCCCCCTGGAAATTTTGCAAAGTGTGATAAACTTCTCCATGTTACAGTGAAATTGTTAATTGAAGGGCAAGTGACTCACACTCAGAGACTTAGGTAACCAAAAATTTTGGGGGGATTATTGCTTAGAATTGCAAAGGACAGAATACACAACAGAAAATGAAATGATTGTATGGTGGGATGAACGTGTAGACGTGATTTGTCACCACGAAGGCTGCAATCCATTCGGATACTTCTGCAGTTAACCACACATTAGCCTTTCTGGCGTTTTCATTTACAAATACTGTGGCAGGATATCAGTTCTTAATTCTGTTAACTTCTCAATAATTTGCCATCTCTGCACTCTGATGCTTCATTTCAATAATTAATGATAACTAGAAATAATGTGTTCTTCATTCGGTTAAGGTCTAGTTGCCTTTGCATTGAAGCCCAAGGATCCTGCAGAGGGAGGCTGAATAACTCCATTTATTATCTGTAATAACGGACCACATGCCAAGCAGCATGACTCATAACCCTTAATCTTCTTGCCTGCACTCCTACAATCAGAATACTTCACGACAACACACAAAGGGGTTGGGGTTTTTGTCAGGGGATGGGGGAAAGGGGAGGTAAACACTACAAGCCCTCATCAATTACCTAAAACACAATGGGGCCTATGCAGAGAGCAGCGAATTTTAAAATTGGCGAGTTTAATAAAAAGTAGCTTTTTTGGAGAGTTTTATTCTCCATATGCAGAAATGTGCGAATTCTGCTATGTTTAACATGAATGCGTGTGGCGAGTTTAAATTGGCGAGATGCGCGCTGCAGAAATGTGTTAAAAAAAATTTGCGCCTTTATTTTCCTTTCCTATGGCCGCGAGCGGCAGCTTCATGCCAACTTTTCCTGGCGAGGCAAAAAGGAGACAATCGCGCCATTTTATTGGCGCGAACAGCCGCTAGATGCCGTTCGCGCCTCTCTGCATTAGGATATTTTTAAAACTGGCGAGATGGAGGTTCTCGCCAGCCGCGAGGCGAGCTTTAGAAATAGAAAAAAAAAATTGGCGCGTTTTTCGTAACTCGCCATTTTCTGCTGTTTTCTGCGCGAATTTCTCCAAAAAATGGCGAGTTTTGAAATAGCGCTGCTCTCTGCATAGGCCCCAATGGGTATTCATGCCATACAGATAATGAGGTTCTAAATAAATGTGAAATTGTGCAGGCTCCATGAGCATTGATAAGGTTGTTTGTGTAGAAGATTATTGTTAAAGTTACTTGCATTAACCCAGCAACATGATGGTCGGAAAATGAAATGTTTGATGAAAACTATGTGAAGTATATATTAATAAAAAATAAAAAATTTAAATCTGGTTGAAGGCCAAATTGTTTTCATTTGTATGACTATATTACAACTGCATACGCTTTCTTACTGTAATACTGGAAGGTTTACATTTCTGAATACAGACAAAAATGGCTATTTAATAATAGAAAATGATTTGCTACGTAGTGGTTTAATGTGTATAGTGTCTCTTGAATGTAGAAACAAAAAAATAGAGTTAATGTAGACAGCAGGGGAAAACTCTTTTCAAACGAGGCATTAATAAAATGTGTTTTCTTTCTAATAAAAGTGTTACGGAGAACACCTTCAAATAGAAAGGACTTGTGCTGTTGACTTGAAACAATTAGGGTTGCCAGGCTCCTGACACCTCCTCCTGATTGGCCTCATTACCCAGCAGCAGCCAATTAGGATGGAGGAAGCTGCCCAGACCCCTAGCCACAGCCCTGCTCAGGGAAATCCTGAAGCCCCCTCCCCGCCCCCCCAGCCCCAAACCAATGAGATCACTATGTCCAGAGAGATAATACCGGACACATACATGTCTAGTATTACCTCTAATTTTTTTAATGGACAGAATGTCCAAATACAGGACAGTCCGGTTCAATACTGGATACCTGGCAACCCTAATCAGTGCGTTAAAAGAAATCTACTCTAGTATCTGGAGCCCTGGAGTTAAAGAATTGTAAATCGAATCTATATATATGACTGAAATAATGTTTGTGTGTGTATTTCTTCCCCCTGTGTGATTGGCCCACGGACGCCCCCTCCCCCCTCACATTGCGTGCACTTCTTGCCCTCACTTTGAATTGGAACCTCCCTTGGAAGGACCATCTCACTTGGAAGCTGACTTGCTAGGAGAACAACTTTACTACTCAGCGCTACCCACACTCCTCGCCGACCCCGGCCTCACTGCCTCACCTCTCCCCCCACACCAACACCCCCCCCCCCCTCCGACCAAAAGCAGCCGCTGCCGCAGCCACCGCTTCTCGGCGTCGCCGGCCTCACCGCCTGACCTCTCCCCCCACACCCACCCCCCGGTCCCAGCACAAACAGCCGCCGCAGCCACCACTCCTCGGTGCCGGCAAGCTCACCGCCTCACGCCTGACCTCTTTCCCCGCCCACCCCCCGGCACAGCACAAGCAGCCGCCGCTCCTCGGCGGCGCCGGACTCACTGCCTGGCGCCAACGGCCTCACCTCTCTTTCTCTCCCCCTTGAAGGCACGGCACAAGCAGCCGCCGCTCCTCGGCACCGCCGGACTCACTGCCTCACCTCCCCATTCCCCCCGGCCCAGCACAAGCAGCCGCCGCTCCTCGGCGCCAACGCCACACCTCTCTCCCCCCCCTCCCAGTCAAAGACAAGGCAGGAACCGCTCCTCTGCGCCAACGGCCCCACCTCTCTCTCCCGCCCCCACCCCCCCTGGTCACAGCAAAAGCAGCCTCCCCGTCTCCCCCTTTCTTTGCACCACTGAGGGGTGGGTGGTGGGGGTGTGAGGGGGGGCAACACCAGACTGACTGCCACACACACACATACGAACTGCCTGACACACAAACACACACACTGACTGCCTCACACACACACCGACTGCCTGACACACACACACAAACACTGACTGACGTGCACACACACAAACACATACACTGACTGACGCACACACACTGACGCACACACACACACACTGACGCACACACACACACACACACACACACAGGCACACACACACACTGACGCACGCAAACACACACTGACGCACGCAAACACACACACTGACGCACGCAAACACACACTGACGCACGCAAACACACACTGACGCACGCAAACACACACTGACGCACGCAAACACACACTGACGCACGCAAACACACACTGACGCACGCAAACACACACTGACGCACGCACACACTGACGCACGCACACACACACTGCCGCGCACACACGCACACACGCACACACTGACTGCCGCACGCACACACTGCCTGACGCACACACACACTGACTGACGCTCACACACACTGACTGACGCACGCACACACACACACACACACACTGCCGCACACTGCCGCACACACCCTGCATGAAGCTCTAAAGGGGGGGGGTGGGAACTGTAAAGGTGAACGAGGATAAACAGAGAGGGGGGAGGGGAGAGAGGAGGGGGGAGGGGAGAGAGATAGAAAGGGGGGAGAGGAGAGAGGGGAGCGGAATCATTACATCCCGGGCAACGCCGGGTATATCAGCTAGTAAGTAAGGAAATAAATGTTTCTGAAAAATATCAGTGGAGACGTAACAAAGCAATAAAGTTTATGTAATTATGCTGTAGCTATGCTCTGGGGTGTAAATCACTGTACAAACCAAAGTTTTATACAGTAGTTACAAATAATATTATATTCTCATGTCTGTTTGCTTGCAGACTATACAATCCTGTTACTCAGAAAAGGGTAGTAATGCACTCAAAATAAGTAATGTAACCGCAGTTGCAAAATCCCATGACAAGGCCCCCCAAAAATGGAGCCCAACTCACAAATAAAAATAAGTCAGGGAATAGGACTTGTATTTTTATATTGCATTATTGATATTATTATAACGTGGTGATTTATTTGTACTTATATGATGTGTACTTACTTTGTAATAAAGTAAATTAAAAAAAGGTATCGCCTAATGCTGAAGTTTTCATTTACTCTGCACTACTTTTTGCAAATTGTACATTGAGCGCAGACTCTGCTTTGGACTGAGTTTTCCCCAGCTATTTTTAGTTATACAATAGGGTTAACCTGATTTAACACACAGTAACATATTTGTCAGTATATTAAAATTTTGCGTTGTGCCGCGTGTATTCACTAGTTTTGCCGGGGCAGACATAATGGCCCCTCGGATTAACACAGTAGTGAGTCCTACCGGGGTCTGCCTGTCTGTAAGAGACGCGCAGTATGAGATAGGCTGAATCAGTCACTCTAACTGCGCGCCTCTCACAGGCGATCGCAGGGTTTTTATTTAATTTTAAACTTTACAGTAATGTAGCAGGGGGTCTCCAGAGCTGAACCGCATTGATTTCAGGTCCGGGGACCCCCAACTTCCCGAGATACCGGTACCCCATAACGGGGCCTGTATCTCCTATGCATTGAAATGCCCGATCATGTGACACGAGTCATTTACATGCATAGGAGATACAGGCCCCGTTATGGGGTGCCGGTATCTCGGGAAGCAAGGGGGGGGGGGGGGGTCGACAGACCTCAAATCAACAAGGTTCTGCTCCGGAGACCAACTGCTACAATACACTAGTAATAAAATTTAAATAAAAATATGTAATAACCACCAAAACACAACCCACCCCCAGTACCCCCACATAAAACCATATTTTAATTTTTGTACACACATGATTAATACCACAGGCCAGCGGGGGTCCCCGGGTGGTCCCGACGGGTGTCCGCAGCCCCACAGTGACCCCTGGGGTACCCACGGGTGTCTGGGGGCCCTCGGGTGGTCCCTGCTAGGCACCGTGGGCCTCCAGGTGGCTCATTGGGCGAACCGCTCACGTGATGCGTTTGCGATCGGCAAAATCAAATTTGCTTGCTCTGCAAACATCTAAGCGCCGAGCATGCGCAGGCGGTTGCTCACACTGGCCACAATCATTGCCACAATGTGTTTCATAGCGGCCCGCCCGCTCAGCGCCACCCTGGCCAAGGCCTAATGAAAAGCGCACATCAATTGTTTGTGCTGTGCTTCGAAACCTTCCCATGTGTGGGGCAAGGAAATACTGTGCACAATGCCAATGCACAATGTTGTGTAGCCTTTCAGGGAATATACATGAATTCCTTTACAATTATATTAACATTAACATTGTTTCTACAAGTGCATGATCATTTTAATGTAAAAATGTAATTGTGTTCCTCCAAGCCCTCCGTTGCATATGTTTTTAGCGATCACCCTATTATTGCAGTAAAAGAAAATAAACACAAAAGTATGCATTTTGTCATGTTGCTGTAGATGGAAGGATTCCTCCCTCTACATGCCAGTTATTTAGAATTTTGTATACGATGCAGTACACAGTTATTTTAACAAGGGGACAATCTCCACGCAGGGCATCCTGCCGACATGCTCTGCACTCTCACACTTTCTCTGGTGTGTATAAGGGTTAAAGTTTCTCTCTACACACTCTCCATGGCAGAAAGATCAGTAAAACAGTGCCTCTGCCCACTTACAGCAAATAACATTATTTGCACGATCTTTTATTATCGAATCACATCATTCCATCCCCTCTTTGAAATGATTAAACAACATCTCCATGTTTTTTTTGTAGTTTAGATTGTGACAGTTTTATCAGGATATAGATTTATTTTTGTGCCGAAATGTACCCTATGGTTAGGTGATTGATGGATAAGATGTTCCTGATTGTACATGCACACGCACACACTGCTGGTACGCAGGGGCGCCAACAGAAATCATGGGGCCCGGGACAAATTAAAGGAGCAGGGCCCCCCCGAACCCATAGCGCACCTACCGAGAAAAAATATCTTTTAGCGCGCAACTTTTACTTAACTGTTTTCTTATTGTGATCCAGAAAAAAACATTACAATGCAACCTGTTTATTTTTATATTTTCAACAAAAGACATGTGACTGCGTGCCTGGGTGGGTGGGTGAGTGACTGGGTGGGTGGATGACAGTAGAATGACAGTTGGGTGAATGACAGTTGGATGAATGATGGTGGGTGAATGACAGTGGGTGGGTGGGTGAATGACAGTGGGTGGGTGGGTGAATGACAGTGGGTGGGTGAATGATGGCGGGTGGGTGAAAGACGGTTGGGTGAATGATGGTTAGAATGATGGTGGGTGGGTGGGTGAATGGCAGTGGGTGGGTGGGTGAATGACAATGGGTGGGTGAAAGAATGACGGTGGATGGGTGGGTGAATGACAGTATGAATGACGGTAGGGTGAATGACAGTTTGAATGACAGTGGGTGGGTGAGTGGGTGAATGACAGTGGGTGGGTGGGTGGGTGAATGACGGTGGGTGGGTGGGAGACAGTGACTTGGTGACAGTGACTGGGTGGGTGACAGTGACTTGGTGACAGTGACTGGGTGACACTGACTGGGTGACAGGGTGACAGTGACTGGGTGGGTGACAGTGACTGGGTGGGTGACAGCGACTGGGTGGGTGACAGCGACTGGGTGGGTGACAGCGACTGGGTGGGTAACAGCGACTGGGTGGGTAACAGCGACTGGGTGGGTGACAGTGACTATCTTGACCGGGTGGGTGCAGCTTGCTGCCGGACGCTTTCCTCTCCTGCCCCCGATATCCCCGCGGCAGCTGCCAGGGACGGGAGGTGGGCTTGGGAGCGCAAGAGGTGTGCTCGGAGGGAGCGCGGGAAGCTGGCTACGGGGGGAAGCAGGCCCGCAGGAGGAGCTGGTCCTTCCCCCTCCGTCCCATGTTGGGAGCAGGGGGGGGGGGAGATGCGGGCCGCAGGAGGAGCTGGTCCTTCCCCCTCCGTCCCACGTTGGGAGCGGGTGGGGAAGATGCGGGACGCAGGAGGAGCTGGTCCTTCCCCCTCCGTCCCACGTTGGGAGCGGGGGGGGGGGGGAGAGATGCGGGCCGCAGGAGGAGTTGGTCCTTCCCCCTCGGTCCCACGTTGGGAGCGGGTGGGGGAGATGCGGGCTGCAGGAGGAGCTGGTCCTTCCCCCTCCGTCCCACGTTGGGAGCGGGTGGGGGAGATGCGGGCCGCAGGAGGAGCTTGTCTTTCCCCCTCCGTCCCACGTTGGGAGCGGGTGGGAGAGATGCGGGCCGCACGAGGAGCTGGTCCTTCCCCCTCCGTCCCACGTTGGGAGCGGGTGGGGGAGATGCGGGCCGCAGGAGGAGCTGGTCCTTCCCCCTCCGTCCCACGTTGGGAGTGGGTGGGGGAGATGCGGGCCGCAGGAGGAGCTGGTCCTTCCCCCTCCGTCCCACGTTGGGAGCGGGTGGGGGAGATGCAGGCCGCAGGAGGAGCTGGTCCTTCCCCCTCCGTCCCACGTTTGGAGCGGGTGGGGGAGATGCGGGCCGCAGGAGGAGCTGGTCCTTCCCCCTCCGTCCCACGTTGGGAGCGGGTGGGAGAGATGCGGGCCGCAGGAGGAACTGGTCCTTCCCCCTCCGTCCCACGTTGGGAGCGGGTGGGGGAGATGCGGGCAGCAGGAGGAGCTGGTCCTTCCCCTCCACGTTGGGAGCGGGTGGGGGAGATGCGGGCCGCAGGAGGAGCTGGTCCTTCCCCTCCGTCCCACGTTGGGAGCGGGTGGGGGAGATGCGGGCCGCAGGAGGAGCTGGTCCTTCCTCCTCCGTCCCACGTTGGGAGTGGGTGGGAGAGATGCGGGCCGCAGGAGGAGCTGGTTCTTCCTCCTCCGTCCCCCGTTGGGAGTGGGTGGGGGAGATGCGGGCCGCAGGAGGAGCTTGTCCTTCCCCCTCCGTCCCACGTTGGGAGCGGGTGGGGGAGATGCGAGCCGCAGGAGGAGCTGGTCCTTCCTCCTCCGTCCCACGTTGGGAGTGGGTGGGAGAGTTGCAGGCCGCAGGAGGAGCTGGTCCTTCCCCCTCCGTTCCACGTTGGGAGCGGGTGGGGGAGATGCGGGCCGCAGGAGGAGCTGGTCCTTCCCCTCCACGTTGGGAGCGGGTGGGGGAGATGCGGGCCGCAGGAGGAGCTGGTCCTTCCCCCTCCGTCTCACGTTGGGAGCGGGTGGGGGAGATGCGGGCCGCAGGAGGAGCTGGTCCTTCCCCTCCACGTTGGGAGCGGGTGGGGGAGATGCGGGCCGCAGGAGGAGCTGGTCCTTCCCCCTCTGTCCCACATTGGGAGCGGGTGGGGGAGATGCGGGCCGCAGGAGGAGCTGGTCCTTCCCCCTCCGTCTCACGTTGGGAGCGGGTGGGGGAGATGCGGGCCGCAGGAGGAGCTGGTCCTTCCCCTCCACGTTGGGAGCGGGTGGGGGAGATGCGGGCCGCAGGAGGAGCTGGTCCTTCCCCCTCCGTCCCACATTGGGAGCGGGTGGGGGAGATGCGGGCCGCAGGAGGAGCTGGTCCTTCCCCCTCCGTCTCACGTTGGGAGCGGGTGGGGGAGATGCGGGCCGCAGGAGGAATCACCGCCATTTTTTTAAAACTTTAAAAAAAAAAATATTTAATTAACTGCCGCCCGGCCGCGCAGGGGGCCTGGACGGCCGGGCCCCCCTGACCCACGGGGCCCGGGACGCCAGTGCCCTTTCTCCCCCGCTGTTGGCGGCCCTGCTGGTACGAAAGCCATAACATGCATACTGGTTGATAAGATGCAAGGAAATATTCATGATGTGAGCACGCAGCTCTTGGCTCAAACGAGGTTGAGCATCACTCGATTTCATATGGTAAAACCAGATGGCAAGTAATGTGTTTTCCATATGTAATGTTACTCTCTGCAGTAGGCCTAATCCTGAATGACAAGCAGTCAAACTAACACGGAAAATGTGCTCTGTGTCCACACTGGCCGTGTATACCAAAAGTACCAATGGGGGAAGGTTTGTCGTATGCAAGCATATCCTGAGGGAAATGGATAGTGTGTATGTGTGTGTTCTACATTATAAGAAGCGAGTAAAGTGTTCTAAGTGCAATATGTGCACACTAGGCAATGAGACAAATACCTGTGAGCAATGTGCAGTCCAGCCGCCACCAGTCTAAGTTCTTTTAAAACTAAAGCTGTCTCGCATTTTAATCTGGTCTGTAACTGTTACATACGCGTATAACATATTTATTACCTCTTATAGTGCATGCATTGTCTTGTATATAATGTATAACCCTGCTCACTTAATGTAACCATGTATTTGTCATCAGAACTCTATGCCCGGGACATACTTGAAAACGAGACGTAACTCTCAATGTAATACTTTCTTGTAAAACATTTTATAAATAAATAAATAAATAAATAATGACAGGATTGTTTTACATCAAAGAAAGGCATTTTAATTGACTATACTCCCAGAAACTCCCCTTGACTGCTTAGAAACACATTTAAGTACTGTTGTCCATTTACAATTAGTCGGAAGAGAGGTCTACCAAAACAGACCTCTAAAACTACTGACAAGCACTGTACAACATCTGTGACACTTGAACATTTCAAGTGTATGAACCCACGGATGACAGGAAAGAAGTGAGACTGACAAAGCTACGCTCTTAACACACATTCATGGTTTGAATTCTGCACAAGGCTACATAAAAATAACAATTGTGGCATCAAATAGCTAGTATGTATTTTAAGTGGGGAATTTCCTGTTTATATGACGCTATTGTTTACACTTGTGCATAACCTTGATAATATTCCTTCCCACATATTTGTTAGGTCTCACTGATAAAGAGGGCAGCTCGCTTGCGGAAGCCAGTCTCATACTCTAGGTCAGTTCTCTTATGGATCGCCATATCTCAGCTGGTCACACTAAACACATACAGCTAAAAAGTGAAAGCATTCCAGTATGCAACATGCTATCTACTATTTGTTTTATTATGGTTTCTTCATTTACATTTAAAAATCGCTAAAATTGTTGGCCTCAATGTTTACCACAGTTATCACATGTATGTTTAATATGCGATGCTTTCATTATCACCAACTTAGGGTTTTGGAGAATTATTTAAATATAATAGTTTGACGTCTACAAGTTCGCATTAAGACCCAACTTTTTATGCAAAAGTCCCTACCCAATTCTGAAAATATAAGTGTAGCGGTCATGTAAAATGGCTACAGTCATCTCTCCTGCTGACAGTAAGGCCTGGTAAGTTGTGGGCATGCCAGCAGTAATTATGGAGGTTTGCCCTCACACCCTGGTGGGGTGCCCTGTGTATGGATGGGAGTGGTCACATGCTCTGACTCCATGGTTAGTGATGTCAGAGGTGTGTCAGCTTCCAGAGTGTACATAAGGCACAGCACTGTGTCTAAGAGTTAGTTCTGCCAGAGTTCTATCTGAGTCCAGTTCTAGTAGTCTTGGGAGTTCTATTCAGTCATGGGTTAAGTGCAAGTTCTAGCAGATGGTTATGTTATAGTAACTGAAGAGGAGACTGTGTCCAGGGACCTGGCACAGGGCAGAGATCCCTGCGGGGATAGGGAATCCCTATTTAAGGAGAACTACACCTTTTAAAGGGAGGCACTGACTGAACATGAGTGGCTAGAAATCTACTGCGAGGGGCAGCTAGCCCACTCAGGCAATAAAGATGTTCTCAATCACAAACCCTCTCGTGTACATGTGTGGAGTGAATGTAGAGAGAGGAGCACCACGGAGGAGTTCCTCAACAGGATCATCCCCATGCGGACGCAGGGACCCTGATGAGGTGGAGGCGCTGCACTGGAACTAGGTGAGACTCAGCACACTACCTCAGCTGCCTGTCTGGACGGGTCCTCCCCACACACCATCATGCGGGAGACTCAGGAGTCCTGTTGCCAACAGGTGCACCACCAGACACTACCACACTGTAATGGGGACCGGTTAGACCACAGGGGCCAATGTGAGATTGGGTGGGTCAGGCCGGTTCAGAAATACCGTTACATAAGTGATATACAAGTTCGCTGTTGACTTCACCTTGGATTTTTCCATTACATGCTACCACCAACATGCCCCTTCTTCCAGTCACTCGCCAAAGGAAAGTGAGGATCAAATGCAAGTGTCTATGGCAGAACACTTAAATGACATAGGGGATTAGGAGGGCCTGGAGTCAGGGAAGTGCTCAATTATTAGCCTTTATTTGTATGGCCTGTAATATAGAGGGCATGCTTGCTCCGCCGTGCGTGCAACACTTACAATTGGCTGTGGTTAGCCAGCCGTTCTATACTAGAGCCGCGCACGGCAGTGAGTGTGGAGTGAGACGATCGGGGGAAAGACTCTGAATAGAGTATTTTCGTGCTGCTGCCGCTTGAGGCTGCAATTTCATTGGCAAGGTGTGTGTGTGTGTATGTTTGTGTATGTATGTGTGTGTGTGTTAAAATTACCTTTCTGGTCTGGGAATTTTTTTGATACCTCTACACACACACACACACACACACACACACACACACACACACACACACACACACACACACACACACACACACGTGTGTGTAGAGGTATCAGAACGGTATTGTCTACTCATTTTTGAGATATATATATATATATATCTATATATATATATATCTATATATATATATATATATCTATATATATATATAAATGTAAATAAAACTGTATGCTCATCTGCATGTCTTAGGCAGGTCTGCAACCCCGCCTTTCCCCATTATCACAAAGCACACAGCACTTCCACTGCAGCAAGGGATTCTGGGAAATGACATGCAAATGAGCACACAGTGCCACTTTTTGCTTCAAAAACCATTTTTTAACATGGTTCCCTATAGGCTTAAGCTTGCTGCATGGTCACAGCTTTGAGCACAGCCAGGGTTAAGGTACACACAGACACACACAGGAGAGAAAAAACACAGGCGCAAATAGTGATAAGTGAAAACTGTTGCAAAGTATCAGAGAAGAATTAATAGCATATGGACGAAACCAATGGAGATGAATCTGAAATAATAAAAAAGAAGCAAAATATGGTGAAGTATGCTTGTATTCTAGCCGCCATACGGATCAGCAGTGAGGAGAGGATCTTGATATCCTACATGCCTGTTTTATCTGCTACTTTGTAAGTAGCCTTTTGCGCATTCTGAAGAATACAAGCATACTTCACCATATTTTGCTTCTTTTTTATTATTTCAGTGCGCAGTATAAATGCGGGTACTGAGTTACGTATATTAGATAAACAGAATTACATTCCAAATAAGGGTAAACAAGCGCAAACACATACATAAAGTAATGTAAGGCCTTGTTACTGAGAGTTTACAATCTAGAGGAATTACTGATGTCACCCACAATGGTGTCAAAAAGATAATCCTATGACAAGGGACCTTCTACGCTGTGTGTTTGTAGTCATTATGTTAATCTGTATTTGCTGCGGAAAATATTAAGTCTCATTATTAATAATGACAATAATGAAACTGGACATTTCTAATGCTCAAAAACCTTTAAGAAAAAAAATTATGGTGCACGGCGCCGGAAAAAATACCTTAATCTCAATGAAGGTGCACATAGTGCGCTCCAACCGTGTTGCGACGGCCACATCACGGCCATGTGACGTCCGTGTTACGTGAAGCGGATCAGCCAATGAGGGCGAACCGCTCACATGACGTCAAAGCCACTCCTCCCCATCGCCCAAAAGCAGAGTTCACATTCGCGCGATAGACAGTCGTCCTCCAGGTGCTCTGTCGCGCACGTGCGGCGAGTATAATATCAGCCTTAGGCCAAGCTTATAGTCACAACAGCATGCAGCGCGAAGACAAAGACATGAAGTCCGTCGCAGGTGGGCGCGACGGCGCTGCGCAGTGACATGGTCCCCTACTCTTCTCAGTGTTCATCAATGATCTTCCTACACCTTGTAAGGGAGCCTCAATACACATGTATGCCGATGACACAATCCTATATGCACACGGTATTTGGTACCGAGACTAAATTTTTAAAGCTTCCAGTGGCCGAGCTCCAGATCAGAACCATCGCTAACACCACCCTAACTCCTGTTACTAGTTTTAAATACCTAGGCTTATGGTTTGACTCCCACTTAACATTCGGAATGCACATTGATACCCTGACAACCAAGACCTATGCCAAACTAGGGGTACTTTACAGCAGCGGTGCGCAAACTGTGGGGCGCGAGACTGCCCTCCCCCCGGGGAGGCACGCGCGATTTACAGAGGCCCCGCACGCTTCTTGAAGGAACTTAAATTAAGTGTCGGGGGAGCTGCAGAGCCTCTGTAAACCTTTACCTACCTTGGCACCACACACGTCGCCGTGGCAAGAGGTCATGTGACATGTGACGGTAGAGCCCAGGAAAGTGGGGGTGAGGGGCGGCACGGGGGTGAGGTGACCGCCGGCAAGGCGGCGCAGGAAAAAAAGTTTGCGCCGCCCTGCTTTACAGGAACACTTGCCCTGGTCACAACATGGTTCAGCCAATGATGGTGAACCACTCACGTGATGTCACGGGCACGCCCCCCTACGCACGCAATTAGCTGGCCAGGAATTGCCCCATCTACATGAGCACCTGATGCCACGGTGCTCGAGCGCCAGTGCACTCGCTTCTACCCTGGACGAGGCCTTAGGCTGCGTCCCCGCTAGCGCTGAGCTATAAATATGTAAGTTCCCGCTCACGTGGCTCGTGCGCGGGCACCCACGCTCACCCGCGCTTACCAAAACAAAAAATCTGGACTTCCCCACGCGCTCAGCTGGCCCGCAATGCCGCCCCCTCCCCCCTTACTCCCACCGCGCCTGCTTGCATAAATCAGAGGACACCCGGCGCTCATGCTTGGAGTGCTCTCCACGCATGAGCGCGCTCAGAGCCAGCGGGGAATCAGCCTAAGTTTTGTTCATGTACTACGGGGTCACCTAGAGCTGATACCTGGTCCCTCGACCTTGAGATGCCCGGTTCCCAAGCAATGAGCAGTTTTGTTCACCACAAACAAATACTTGCCCAGTAGACACAATAAGGCCCAGGCTCACCCGCCAGCCAACATATGGCGTGTAATATAGTGCACGCGTTACCGTGCGCATCAATTACAATTGGCTGTGGGAGGCTGACGTTGATAGTCGAGTGGTGGCGCGGCAGATCACAGCAAATACATAAAAATGTATTTTTTATATTTTGCGCTGCTGCCGTGCCACGTGACGCTGCCAAGCCAATCACAGCGCGGCTATTGCTGTAACATCTATAGCCACGCCTCCTAGCCATGCACGCCACTGCTTACAACATATAAACGAAACACGCGCGCCACGTGCATGCGCATGATGCACGCTCCCTCTATATTACAGGCCTAAAGTTACAACGTTAAGCAGCAGATGTCTGCAACTTTGTATTCATAACCCGAGCCATAGTTGTAGATTTTTTTTCTTTCATCAAAAATATATTGGGAACTAGAGGGACCACTGATCAACTCGGAGGGTCCAGGAAAGCTAAAAAAATAAACAAGTTTTGGCTTAAAGTGGTTGATAGTAATTCAACGTGTTGCAGGTCACTTTGAAACTAAACCAGTTCTAATCTTGAGACAACACCCAAAGGAATCCCATCTCTCCTGCTAGATGATCAATGGGTGAAGGGCTTAGCTGCAAAATAACCCTGTTGCACCAAGGCGTGTGTAACTGTGCTTCACAACAACTCTGTGCCATTTTACTGCACTTTGACCAATTACAAGTCCTGGTTTTAACTGACATGATACCTCTTGGAAACAATGTGCTGGTTAGGTGGGCACTGGGAAAACAAATCCCCCCCCCCCCTTCCCGGTAAATAAAGAACCCAGGACTCCCACAGCTCACAATGAACTAGAAATTAAGTTTTAATACGGTAAGATCATCAATGGCCTATGACTATGTTACTGCTGCTCCACAGCTGTGCGCGCGTGCCTCGTTGAACACTGAGCGCGTGCCTCGTTGAACACTGAGCGCGTGCTTGCAGCAGGGTCGCGCGCCGCTGGTACCTGTGAGCCCGCAGTGCATACCCCCGATGCCGCTGTACAGCTCCAGCACCCGCAGCGGAGCCATCACCAACCGGCCGGCTTCTTTCCTTTCAGTGTCCCCTGCAATCCGCTCCCCCTCACCTTCTTGTTACCGCCCGTACACAATACAAGCTGAGGTTAATCAGTTCCGTGTACGTGTTTCCCTCCCTCCAAGTCCTGTGAGGCGAACCTTCTTTGTACCAGTGAAAGTGTGTTGAGTTGTGGCAATGTATTTATTGCTGCTGCTGTTCCCACAAACTTTACGTTTTGTGAGATTGTTATTCTCCTTAAATATAGTCTCATATATAAACATCCTCTTCTGTTTAGGCTGAGTCCCCGCTGGCGCTGAGCGCGCTCATGCTTGGAGAGCGCTACAAGCATGAGCGCCGGGTGTCCTGGCATTTCTGCGTGCGCGCGTGGGGGGAGGGAGGGTATTGAGGGTGCTGGAAACTTAGATTTTTTTGTTTACATAAGTGCCGGTGAGCGTGTGTGCCTGTGCACGAGAACATGTGCACCGCGTGAGCGGGGATTGACATATCTATGTCTAGCGGAGACGCAGCCTTAGGCCCGAGCTCACATTGCCTGCTACGGCCGTGCTTTTGCATGCGCGCCTCCGCTGCGCGCTCCTGCAGCCCAGCGATCTCTGCTCAAGCTGCAGGAGTTGGGTCACAGCGGGGGCGTGAAAAAAATTCACCATCAGACCGTGGGGGGGGGGGGGGGGTTGTGCAGTGGGGACCGGGGGGGAGGTGCGTCAGCAACCCTCAGCAAACACTAGGCTGGTCAGAAGTAGGGGGAAAAGGGCGAGCAGAAATGCAGCTTGTAAGGAGCCCTTTTAAAACCATAATGCTCTGCAATAACTTTTTATTTATGTTTTCTCCCTCCTTCCACCACATCCCTCCCCGTTCCCCTGTTCCCCTGTCCCTTTGTTTCACTGCCAAGTCTCAATTTCAGCAGCCAATCAATGTAAATGTCTGGACATTGATTGGCTGCTGAAACCGACTGCTGCTGCTGCTGCCAGGAATCACAGATTGAAAAGACTCCCGCGACTGCAGCAGCGTCGACGCCGCACTTTGCAGCCAATGGTCGTTTCTATACTGAACACTACCATTGGCCGCCAGGCATCTGAGACGAACGCACGCACGCACGTCGTGTAGCGTGCTCTGTGAGCGGGGCCTTACAAGGCGGACTCAGAGTGACAGGAGGAACGGTTTAAAGGTTGATCTCAATGGACATATGTCTTTTTTCAGCCTTATCTGCTATGTAACTATTTATACTCAGAGATACAGAAAATGGCAAAGAATAAACAGGACAGATAGGGCCCGATTTGGAGTTCAGACACTGTGGCAAAAATAGATTTTTGGTGCGCAAACTTTTTTTTGCTAAACCCCCCTGTCTGCTCTCCGTTCTTGCGCCCCCCCTTACCTCGCGCTGCGTCAAATGATGTCACGTGACCCGCGTTGTCATTTGACGTTACCGTGGCAACCGTGATGTCACATGACCCTGACGCTGCGTTGCCATGGTCACGCGTCCTGAAGCCGGCTGAATCTCGGTAAGTAGTGGTTGCAGAAGCCTCGTGCGGTCCCCCGGCATTTCATTTAAATGTCTTTGGGATTAGCGTGGGACCTCTGCAACCGCCCGCGCCACCCCCAAAAAATCTGGGGCGCATCCCCCAATTTGCGCACTTCTGGTATAGAATATAACTGTGCCATCGCTACTGTATGTTAGAAAGTAGACCTGATTTAGAGCTTGGCTAAATACAGTTGCAAACCACTGTTTTGAAAATATTTTAATGAGGTCTTAGATCAGCGCCATTGGGAATGCATAATATTTACATCTTGCGCAATCATACGTCTATGTGCTTGTAGCAAATAATTACATCAATGTTACTTTAGCACTTGCTCCCTCCAATGTGGAACAAGTGTACATGACAGAAGCGAGCTCTGCAGGATCATGACAGAGAAACAAAAAAGGTAATGGAAAAAACCTCGCTCAAACCCCCCATGCTGCCTGGGAGTGGGTAGAGCAGAGAAACAAACAGCCAGAACACTGAGGAAAAGACGGCGCATATTTAACAGAGAGGAAGTCAAAGTGATTATTGCCAAATACGTGAACTGTTAACTATAAATTCTCTCTTTTCTTCTGCTGGGTCCAGATCTAGTTTCCTGCAGAGCGAGCATTGCCAGCTAGTGCCTGCATATGGCAAAAGCAGCAATTCGAGCCATCGTTTCCAAAGCGAACTGCTGAAAAAGAAAAGCCATTAATAGAACTCTAAATTGGCAGGTAATACAAGACAGGTGTAATTTCACGTATGAACGCCCTTCGCTCTGCCTGTGTAGTAGTTAGGTTAATGTGCCCCATGCAAATAGTGTATTGCGCCTATTTTTTGCCAAATCTAAATCAAGGTCTTCTTTTTACGTGGCCCATACTGATTGTTAACCACTGACATAGATTGCTATCCAAATGAACTGCGATAGGCTATCAGGTATTTTTTATTAGGTATTATAATTATGCAATATAAGGCTGCGTCCATGGTTACTGATTGCGTGCTGAGGCGCGCGGAGGCTGAGGGAAAGCGGGTGCTTTCCCTGGCCTTAGACCGCGCGCTGTCCGGGGGCGTGTCGTGGGGCGGGCCAGTGACGTCACGGAGCTGGTTCGCCCTCATTGGGCGAACCGCTCACGTGACCGGCCCTGCGCTCCGGCAAGCGTGAAAATGTAAAATTTTGCTAAGACTTATGCTTCCGTAAGCGAGCCCCTGCTAAAGCCGCTCTCATTGCGGCTGCAGGGGCTAAGTGCCGAGCGTAAGCGCGCCTCAGCACGGGGTCAGCTTATGTCCGAGGTCTAATGTACTACAAGAAAGTACAACTGAGAAATAATTTTGCCTATTTTACTAATCAAAGATTTTAAGCCTTAATATCTGTTATATGGTGGGTACTGCTGCTTTCCTGAAACAATACTGAGATCCCAAGGAGAGTGCTATAAAAGTCAGCTGCACTGGAGAAAACCAACAAGAGATCACTTTAATGAAGGGGTTGTTCTACAAAACAAAAAGGTAAAGCAATCCGCCCCCAAATATTTTTTTTGTTTACTTTAGAAGAGCTGTGGGGTTCCACAGAACTCAAATGTGATGCTCTGTGGAGTTAATACTGGAGTTAGAAGTGGAGGTGAAGACTACAAGAAGATCTGGACTCTGCACTTCAAAAACAACTACAACCTTGTAAATGTTAGAACTTGACTTTGTAAATGCTCTGATAATTTGTACTCTTCCTATCTTCCAAAACCTGGTTTAGTCTCTCCTCCTGCATTTAATGTTTCCACACTCCTTTGTAAATGTTTCTGTTCTCTCCAACTTCACCAGTCCCCTCTTATCCACATTTCTTTATCTTGCCTCCCCTCCACCTATACCTGTGCCCATACACTGCACCATTATTTACACACCTCTTTCCCAACAACTTCTTTAACCCTCAATAAATAGCACTCCCACATATCCTCTATTCAAACGCTCTATCTACTCCTTCCTGCTGGTGGGGATATCTCTCCTAATCCTGGACCCAGCCATGTAAACATCTGCTCTCTCATTCACGCTTCCTTGCCACCTCTTCCCCTACTAATGGTGTTAACCTACAGTATCTAATTTAATACTGACTAAACTTAAAACTCGCCATACAAATCAGACTGTAACGCGTAGCTCACTACAAATGAAGCGCGACCGCGGTGCTGAAGTAGGGAATTGATTAACGCTGACCCACAGCCACGCGGGCGCGCCTAGGATGTAGAGTAGTCGTTCAAGCCAGGTCAGGGTTATAGATTTGAGAGTAGTATAAGTACTTGCCAGGTCTGGAGTGGAGAGTTGCGGATCGTCGGAGTGCATAGCCAAGTTCAGGATTGGAGAGTAGCGGATAGTCGGGGTACGTAGCCAGGTTCAGGATAGGACAGTATCGGATCGTTGGAGTACTTAGCCAAGGTCAGGACTGGAGACAGGAGAATGGTCGTTCGTAGCCGGATCAGGATAGAAGAGGTGTTGAATCCAAGAGACAAGCAAGGTCAGGCAACAAGAGGTCAATAAGCAAGGTAAGGTCACAGGAACTGGAATGCAGCAAGGCACGGCGTCACACTAGACTATGCTCAGCAAGAAATGAGAGCAGCCTCAAAGCGTATAAAGGCAGTGCCTCCAATAGCCAGCCAGGGCATGACCAGGAAGTAAGTACCGATAGACTGCTGGTGCACACAGGTGTGCCATATGATGCAGCCTAATCGGGGATGTGGGCAGAATCGATCGCGTGCCGACCCGTGCACGTCACGGAGGTCAGGGGGCGGAGCCTGGGATGGGGCTAACAGGCCTGTAGAGTCTGAGATGTAACTTGGGTATTTTGCCATTTTTCTGAGCATTGCACGGTCTGACGTTGGGGTGAATTTGCTGGGATGTCCACTCCTGTGAAGATTGGCAACTGTCTTGAATGTTTTCCACTTTTGAATAATATTTCTCACTGTAGAATGATGGACTTTAAATTGTTTGGAAATGGCCTTATAACCCCTCCCAGATTGATGGGCAGCAACAATTGCTTCTCTAAGATCATTGCTGATGTCTTTCCTCCTTGGCATTGTGTTAATACACACCTGAATGCTCCAGACCAGCTAACTGCTAAAACTTCGGCTTTTAAAGAGGTGGTCACACTTGCTGATGATCAATTAATCAAGGGCATTTGATTAGCAGCACCAGTCTGCTACTTAGCATCTTAATTCCTACGGAAGCAGTAAGGGTGTACTTAGTTTTTCACACATAGCTTCTCCATTTTTGCTTTATTTTTGTTAAATAAATCATGACACGGTGCAATATTTCATGTGTTGTTGTTCATCTGAGGTTGTGTTTACCTCATTTTTAGACCTGCTAAGGAACAGTTGATTGTTATTATGTCCTGATATGTAAAACCATAGAATTCAAAGAGGGTGTACTTTCTTTTTCACATGACTGTATATCTTTATTTATATAGTGCCATGCAGGTACATAGCGCTTTACAATACACGTGCCATAATATTATAACACAATGGGAATAAGCACTTTAGACAAAACAATAGGAAAAGGAGTCCCTGCCCTAAAGATCTTACAATCTAAGTGGTATGTGTGGAGAACTTACAGAGACCGTAAGAGACATATGCCTCTATTTGTCTAACCTGAAAAATAAATATACAATTCTGTATATTTTTAAGAATGCTTTTATATTCTGTATTCTCCACAAAAATAAATATATGTATTCCATAATGTACCCAAGAGCCAGTTAGATATTAAGGGATTAGCATTGTTCCTTTGATTTCTGGGGAAAAAAATATAATAATATATTTGCTAGGAGTCTAGTATATGACAGCTTGCTAAAAGGTAGAAAATAGATGTCATTTTCTAGGCGATAAAGGCCAGTGCCAACAAGCCTGCACAACAAGTGCTGAAAGTTATTAAACCAGCTGTTGATCAAATAGTAAAGATTCTATTATTCTGTACCAGACAGCTGGACAAACAGTCCAGACCCATTTACATTAACTGGTTGGCAGACAAAATAACACACCTTTTAATAATTTGTCAGTCGACATTAATACTGTAGTAAACTTCTAACTTGTTATTTACATGTAATCAGGGTGTTTTTGTTATTTTAATCTGGAGCCCCAAATCTCCCATTACAGATTCATGTTTCAATTGGAAGGTAAACTAGAATTTGTTAGGAAATGGTAGGTACAAAAGTTAGAAGTTATACCTTTAATGGCTAACTAGTGGTTAAAAAGAACTCAAGGTTTTAGGACTTCTAAGGTCCCTCCTTCAGTCAGATTTTGAAATAGGGTATGGGAAAATGCCCCTAATCAGTATGCTGTAGAGACGGTTTCCTGTTGCTTGGGACGTTTTCAATTCCATTCACTGAAATCTCACAGAGCAGTGATTTCTGACAGGGGGTTCACGAACCCATATGGGTTTGTGTGGTGTCTCCAAGGAGAATGCCCAAAAAACCCATGTAATAGCAGATTCCCAGGTAATATATTGGGTCCCTTGTGGCAACTGCACCTTAGCGTGGGTGGTATAGCTATCAATTACGGCAGGTGCTTCCAAAGTCACTCCCCATAATGTTTTGCATCCACAGAGGCAAGGCATTGTGGGGTGTGACTTTGGAAGCTCCCACAGTAATTGACACAGTGACGGATTAAGGGGTGGGCTGGCTGGCCGGGCACTTGTCCAGGGCGCCGACCAAAATGGACGCCAAAGAATAGAGGCCAGCGCGCTTCATACCGTTGTGAGGCAAGTATCCGGCTGTGAGGATCGGGCTTATGCCCCGCCTCTGTGACGTGTCTCGTGACTCTCCTGGTGATGCGCCTCACGCTGACTGGATCGTGCGCAGGCACCGTCCTATTGTTGTCAGGCAACAGGCTCAACCAGGAGTTGACACTGACAGCCGGATAACTACCTCATCTATGTCACCTGCAGTGCTTACTCCACCCAATGACGATCGAGTGGGCTGATGGCAATCAGCATTTACAGCCGTGCAACTCAGTGTAGATTGGCTCTTCATTCAAGAGGCAATCATTACATTCAGCCTTGTGCCTTTCACCTGATTGGCTAACAGTCCTTTATATGCTCACCGATCCCTGCTCCAAATCCGCTGAGCATAGTAGTCCTTAACCTGCGATGAAGTGCTACCCACAAGCACCGCGCTTGCCGTGTCCTGCTTTGCCTTGTGCAATTCTGCTAACCTTAGCTTGTCTCCTAGTATCCTCGGCTTGTGACTGGACTCTCACCTTCTCTTATCCACGACCTTGGCTTCGTACCTGGACTCCCACCTTCTCTATACCTCAACCTCTGCTACGCACATCAACTATTCTACATCTCCAACCCTAGACCACGGCATGTATCAACACTATCCTACTTCTCCTACACTGACCCGATTACACGACTACAGATCTGCACACCGGACGCAGTCTCACGGCTGCGGGTTGGTGTATTCTAAATCCCCAATTAAGCCTCGCGTTCTGTCCTGTTTATGGCGAGCACCCTTTACACCAGCCAGTCCACCCCTTAATCAGCACTGTGTCAATATGTATACAGCTCGACGCTGATAAATTATTAAAATATATACAAGTGCGTTTACCAAGTGATAATATAAATTCAATGTTGTAAACAGTGAATAAAAAAATATAAACGTGATAATTCACTAGTGCAATAACAAATCCAATAAAGTGAAACAAAGTGAAAAATATAAATGAAATACTCCTCCACTCTGAAACAGAATATGTTTTAGATATTCTCCACAGCTGAGATCCAAAACAACAGGGGAACGGGGGATCAGTCACCAAAGGAGGGAAGAGAAACTGACATAGAGCAGTAATGCAGGATAATTCGGACTCAGAAAGAAATTGAATCTCCAAATTTCATATTCACAAACTCAAAGAATAATACGGGCATATCCCAAACTGTGGCAAACGTGGGTGGGTGTAACCTGTTGCCGTAGCGCTCGGGAAAAGAAAGAAACCAAAATAGGGCAGATGACCTTTCCAGTAAAATGTATTATTCAAACAATGGACCCGCTGAAACGAAGGCTTACATTAGAGTAGTCCTTTAAAAACATATAGACAATCTGTAAATAGACGCCATCACTCCCGGGAGCCGGGTGAGTCACACTCTCACCACACTCCAAGGTACCGCCCCCTCCAATGTCGTCACTTCCTGGTTCCTCGTTTCCGGAAACCTGGTGACGCGGACGGCGTTGGTCCCACTATCCGAGTCCCACCTCACAACAGGAACCGGACTCTACGCGTTTTGCTGTAGTATTACTTTGTCAGGAGTCAATAACCCCACCCACGACTGTTCATCTATATATACCCTATCCAATAACCCCACCCACGACTGTTCATCTATATATACCCTATCCCATCACTGATGATAATGAGGGCTGGTGTTTCATAGCGTAGGGTGTCCATACTAGGACAAAATAAGGAGTTGGAACCAGTTCTGATTTTGACACACACCGTGATTGGATAATCATTAATACAAGAATACAATAAAAACAATAATAACATATTGAATACTTATTAAACACCCTCTGAATACAGATATATGGGTGTCTGACATTAAGAACCCATAATTACAATACAACATATGGAATTAGTATAAATACGACACCTAAATAGTTTTGGATCTCAACTATGTCAATGTGTGTCAATTACTATCAGTACTGCGTGCCCCGTTGACACTAATATGTAGCGGTTCGCCTCACGGATCGGAGAGAGTACGACACGCACACCCACACAGACGGGACACTCAGCTTGGCCACCAGCACCCAGGACACATTTTTAAATTTCCCATGGTGCGATGGTAATTTTAAAAAAATGATGGAGGCCAAGCTGATTGTCGTTGCGTACTTACAAATGGCGGCGGTAGTCCGGGTATTTGCTCCACCACCACTCATGAAGGAACGCTCTTCTTTCACTGAGCCTTTGCATTTAGTCCTGACAGGATGGAGGCATGAGCAATTGAACCCCTTCCCCCCAACCCCCCTTCCGTAAAATCTCTTTCAATGTGATGAAACCTTCCTCACTGGGGAATACAAACTGTGCTTAGTCCCCTTCATAATTCACCTCTGAGATTCCTAAAGGGGAACAATGGGAAACAGACCTATAGCAGTTCTGTTATCTGCTTGCAGTCAGATTAGCTACAGCTAATTAGAAAAAATGTCCAGTCCGCGCTCTTGCTCTTTAAGAAACTGGAATGGTGGTTCCTCTCTAATCTTTTGCAGCTCTTGATGTGGAAGGTGTCTTCCCCCACCTCCAATGTGGATCCCAGCAGAAAACTCTGACAGCGATACCAAGTCCCAAGAAAAAAAGAGAAAAACACAAAAGCGCACCAAGATTGAGATATAATGTGTATTACAGACAGATAAAATTAGTAGTCCTGGTCACGATCGTAACTTCTATGGTGAGGCAACAGATGGGATGAAAAGGGGGTGATTTCAGTCTCTAGAGACAAGTCCTGCGCGCTGGGGCTGTGTCTTGGGCTATGCTGCGTGTTCAGCTCCACACGGTTGTCAGCGTGATGGCCTGCGTGACGCGCATGCGCGGCGAATGAAGCCCCCTATAGTAGTCCCGGAGATGCCTGTCCGTTTTCCGTTCAAATCGTGATTTTCAATAAAAACACTTGTGTGAAGACTGGCTGTATGTGATAAACAAACCAGCGACACCCTTCGCGACGCGTTTCGAATACAAAAGTATTCTTCCTCAGGCGATATGAGCTACAGCTAATTATAGGGAGAACAGCCAGCTGCTAGTGTCTAAGGCTAAGGTCCCGTTGCACGCGTCCGCACGGCTGGCTTGCTTGCCGGCGGCGCGTGCAACTCGCTGTACCGCAATCTGCGGTCTACAGGAAACTTTTGTCGGAGCGGGGGGGGGGGGGGGGCGTGGCCAAACGGGTCGGGGCTCCAGTTGTAGCATTACCCTGCCAGGATGGTCCTAAACACCGGATCAGCTCCGGTCAAACATCCGCTGCCCCTCCGCTCATGGGCTGCACTTGGGGCTTTTTTTGTTCATTGTCTTTTGTTTAATTCCCTCCCTCCCCTCTCTCATCCCCCCCCCACCCCACAATGTTGCTGGAAACAGCCGCCCTTGAAAAAAACCCCAAACAAAAGCAGCTCCTGGGTGTGTGCGGCAAGGGGAACGGCTCCCGCTGCCGTTGGATGGATCGGGGGTTGCTATGGAATTAGATTAAAGGATGATTAGACACTTTGGCGTGTCAGAACTGCAGCTACTGATTGTGTTACAGGGCTGTGAGCTGCACAGTCAGGGACTGAGCCGAAGGGACAGGCGGCTGGGGCTGTGGGACTCAGGAGGCTGGCTTGCCATTGGTTGAAGGGAGCCAGTCTATGATTGGCCCCTTCGCGTACCATGTGACGCGTTGCCGCAAGAGAACACCATTCTCTCATGTCTCCTGCTGGCTGCCGCGTCACAGTATGTCGCAAGTTGCAAGTGAGGAGGGACTGGGACCGGATCGTGAGTTCAAACCGCAATGGTAAGTTGAGCTCACGCCGCCGCCCGCGCCAACGGGCGCAGCGGGTCCCAGCCCTTACTTCTTACTGCAGGATCTTAGCCACTAACATGTCAAATCTTACCCAGGGTAATAGATGGACATGAGCACTGCAGATTTTCAATCATGAAGAATGTATTGTGCCATAGAAACACAACGTTTCGGCCTGCTGGCCTTTCTCAAGTGATGTAGCACTTGAGAAAGACCAGCAGGCCAAAACGTTGTGTGTTTCTATGGCACAATAAATTCTTTATGATTGAAAATCTGCAGTGCCCATGTCCATCTATTACATTGGATACATTGGCTGATTCACAGGTCTGCCCTGGGACTGGAACGACCAGAAGTTATTTTTACTATTTTTGGTGTGCAGCAAACACCCTGATTTTTGCTAATATTACTGAGGGACATACCAGTTGAGCAAGCGGTGTGCACAAACATTTCCTAATAACATGTAAGAAAATGTGCGGTCACTGTGAAAATGCAGCTTGTTTCAATAATTGTATTCCCTCTTCAAATTTTGAATTTCCTGGTTTAAAACACATACTTACAATTGGTTGTAATGTTTCTCCTTACCTCTGTTAATTTTACAATGTAACCCTTTTTTCCACCCCCTTCATACCCCTGTGCTATAAGGACCTACATGCTCCCCACATGTATCACTATCTCCTTCATGCATGTATTTCCCTGCCTGTGTATTTATCATTCCCTCTGCCATTCTTCACTACATCATCTGCCCTAGATTGTTATCTTGGATTGTACACATGTTAAACTCATGGAGTTTTTGTGAATCAGAATTGCCGACACGAGGAAGAGAGAGAACTCTTGAAAGCTTGTTCTAAATAAAAAGGACAAACGAAGGCTAATGATCAACTAAATCCTCTAACTAAGGCCGTGCTTATAGTGCCAGCGACGCGACGTCGCCCGAAAACAAAAGCATTGCCACCGCCACTTGCGCTTATAGTGCGCTCGACGGCGACAAAGCGACGGCGACAAAGCGAAAACTGGTAGCTAGCAAAATTTGATTTTTCAAGGGCTGTCGCGTCACGTGACGGCCCTTGAACCAATCAAATTGCCGGAATTACGCGCTGCCGCCCGGCAAAATATAACTTTTACCGGTGGCGACGGCGATAGGTGACGTCACCCGGCGTGTCGCCATTGACGGCACTATAGCCACGGCCTAATAGACCAAATAATAAAGGTGATAATTATAAGTGAATGGCAGGTGCACACTATGGATAGGTAAAGCTACACAAAACATAATAGAGAACAACTGAGGGCTCCCAAAAAGTAATCCACTTGGTTGCACACCACCAAATAAATAAATATTTTGAAAATAACTTTATTCAAAAAGAGGGTTACATGAAACATATATCACTGTATAAATAGAACAAGTGATTGTAATATAAGGCTGTGGCCAGGCAGGGAGCGAGCGCGCTGGCTCTCATGCGCAGTGAAGTCACGCTCCCTGCTTGGCCGGGAGATTTGTGGCCGGCTAGGTGCGCGCACGTGGGGGGCGATTCGGGGGGCCCGGCCATAACGTTACGGAGCTTGTTCACCCGTCATTGGGCGAACCGCTCACGTGACGCGCGAGCGAGAGACAGATTAAAATTTGCTTTCTTCGGTAAGCGCAACGCATGCTCAGGCGCTTGCACACGCAGGCCACACATTTCCGCAATGTGTTCCATCGGAGCCAGCGTGAGCGCCCGCTCAGCGCCACCCTGGCCGAGGCCTAAGAAGTATGGGCGGCGTAGCTACTAACAAATTAACTTTGATTATAGCTTAGGCTATCTTACTCATGGCTATTTAATGCCAATTTTATCTTTATTGTATAAACCTGTTTTTAATTAGGTTTTATCATGATATGTTCATTAAATTAACATTGTATTGTCTATACCAGCAACATTTGGCCATCTCAATTACAATTAAGTGTTTCGATCATCCAATTTACTCCCCACCTATGAGAGTAGAGGTTAGAGTATTTAAACTGCTCACACACCATGCAATATCACTCCTGAAGAAACCTACAAGGTGAAACGCGTAGAGTGATGCCCTAAGACGAAACCGGAGCCTCTGGAAGCGGATGACGTCACTTCCGGTCCGCGGTGAGACGCATCCGTGACACGCATACCAGAACAGAGGAACAGTCGAGACACCACTCTTCCGGTTTGCAGAGATCCACACTGTGATCTATACGCCTGTTTATTTCCATCACCATGTGAGTTGATTGGATTTTGCTTGCTTTTATAAATATCCTATGTACAGTCTGCACTATGTCCGGTTCAATTTATTCCTAAAGGGCCCCTGGTTAAAGTGTACCTGATCGCTACAGTGTACCTGATCATCAGCGCGGTTCCTATCCTAACACCTGGCTTCATCCCATGGGTTAAAGATACCTTTATATACCTACTTACCTCTCACGTTTGTGAGTATTCTGAACACTTAACCGTGCCATTTACTACACTGAATTCACACAATACTGCACCATAAGTCTGTTGTCTTCTTTTATTTTCCACATGATTTGCGCTTCTTGATGATTTCTACCCTTCGGCGTAGCTACTAAGACATCACTAGTTAAACTGGTTGAAAAAATACCTGATGTGAAGCAATAAGCGGAGAGACGATTGTTAATCTCTTGTCCCCTCAAAATATATGGCTAAAAGGCCAAACATGTTTGCAGATTTTACACCAAAAAACAGATTTGAGTTGAAAATGTGAGAAAATCTGGGAAACAGATTTGGGCAGTCTAGGAGACGAGTGCAACGTTACAAGCAAAGAGACATATATTGGGGGAAAATAAACCTTGGCTTTTATTTAGGCTGTATTTTCAAACAATACAGCTTTAAGGTAGCATACAAATAAACAAACACCCTGTCCCTTTGTAAGGGCTAACTCAGTCTCCCAGCCCCTATCTGAAGGGCTGGGAGGCTAGGCCTCTTACTAGCCTCTGACCCAAAGTCCAAAGAGGTATCTGTTATCAGGCTCTTTTTCCCTCAGCCCGGGTCTGGGTTGGTGTTTGTGGGGTGCACCCTCTGGCGGGTTTCAGTGACCGCTGTGTACTGAAATAGAGGAGCTGGTTCCCTGGGAGTCCTCTCTGTCACCAAACACCTTCCATGTGCTAGAGCGTTCTCCTGCAGATCAAGCAGGAGACTTTTCTACCTGTCTGATGAACAGGTAGAGACTGATTAATTGTATGTAGCTGCAATTAACCAGCCAATACAATTAACCAGACCAATGCAGGCTTTCTATTGAAGACCTTTTAGACAGGGGCAAAGGCCACAGGCGGATTCATTAATTTCTACCAATATAAACCATCATCAGCCTAAACAATACCCATTGTTAACCAGCACCACTCAATGTCACAATATTCATTATCGTTATTATGAACAGAGGGTGGTCCTGTGTGTGGGGGGAGTAGGGGGGGTTGCTGAGGCAAAAAATACTACTGCAGTAGTAAGTAATAGTAGTAAGAACTGCGCACTCTTGATTCATGAATAAGCCATTATTATGAGCCATTATTATGAGCCTTACTTAGCCCAGCTACGACCACTCATGAGTAAGGGCAGATTTCCTTAGGGGCCTGCAAATCCTGATAGACACAAAGATTCTGGGCATGATGACTAGCATTGTTACTTCATTCACAACGAAAGTGCAATTGCTTCTCCCTCATAAAACTGTTTGATAAACTAATAGCCTCCTTGCCTGTGTCAGTGTCTGATACACTGCATGCAACCTCTGTTGCTGAATAATACTAAATGTTACACCCACATTTTTTTTAATCCAATGTAACTATATTAGAATAGAGCCAGCCCAGAACTGCTCATTTGTATGCTACTTATACAGTACCTAACTTTGCAATGGTCCCATTGTCTATTAACCCTTTACCAGGAAGTAATACATTGAGAATTACCTCTCGTTTTCAAGTATGCCTGGGCACAGAGTTATAAAAAATACATGGTTACATTAAAAGAACAGGGTTATACAGTGAATTCACAGACATTTCATGCATAGTGAAGAGAAAAAGTGCGCTACTAAAACCTATTTAACAATATTAGCCCATGTGGGTATATCAAGTGATAGTGCAAATAAAAATGTAAAGCGTTTACGTGATCCTGTACAGTCAATAGGGGCGTCTGCAGCTGAGTAATACGAAGGGGGGGGCTCAACACCCCAGAACTACAGCAGAGTAAAAAACAAAAGACAGCGCACAACGCTCATAATGCATTAAATATTATATTCAAAAAACATATTAGTTAGGTAAGTATTCTGCGTACATCTAGATGGAATAAAGACAGCACATATGGGACATATGTTACCCAAACGCCAACCACCAGCAGAGAGATCGGAGAAATCAGCAAGACACCGTCAGTCTAGCAGGGGGACACCATCTGTGGGTTGTCAGGCTTCTTGTGTTAGCAGCCGCACACCTCGAGTTGTTCAGCTGCCGCCCGGTCATTCATGCTCACAGGCCCATTGGTCGGGCAGTGTGGTACTAGCAATGTCCCAGAACAAAAAAGTCCTGCTTCGGTCAGTCAGCTGTTCCCGACCGGGGAGTACACCGCGCTCGAGCACGGTAAACAATACCTTCGTGTGCAGGGAGAAGGAGCAGCTCAGTGAGTAAAGACACTTACTGGCACTGAGAGTTTGAAGCGGGGGAGCCTGGTTCAATTCCCGGTGTTGGCTCCTTGTGACCTTGGGCAAGTCACTTTATCTCCCTGTCTCAGGCACCAAAAAATAGATTGTAAGCTCCACGGGGCAGGGACTGTGCCTGCAAAATGTCTCTGTAAAGCGCTACGTAAAACTAGTAGCGCTATACAAGAACATAGCCGACAAGCCGACAGAGACACACGAAGGTATTGTTTACCGTGCACGAGCGCGGTGTACTCCCCGGTCGGGAACAGCTGACTGACCGAAGCAGGACTTATTTGTTCTGGGACATTGCTAGTACCACACTGCCCGACCAATGGGCCTGTGAGCACGAATGACCGGGTGGCAGCTGAACACCTCGAGGTGTGCGGCTGCTAACACAAGAAGCCTGACAACCCACAGATGGTGTCCCCCTGCTAGACTGACGGTGTCTTGCTGATTTCTCCAATCTCTCTGCTGGTGGTTGGCGTTTGGGTAACATATGTCCCATATATGCTGTCTTTATTCCATCTAGATGTGCGCAGAATACTTACCTAACTAATATGTTTTTTGAATATAATATTTAATGCACTATGAGCCTTGTGCGCTGTCTTTTGCATTTCATGCATAGATAGCGTTGGAAAATTGGGTACAAGGGATAAAGGGCTTATGAGTTTCAGATTGAAATAGAGCAGCTTTAACATCACCGAACATCAGCGAATGGCAGCAAACGGCTCACACCCTTTGGCTGCCCTTCGTCTGCGCCAAAGGCTGTCCGCCTTTGGGGCAACGCAGATGTACACTGGGATGGTTGAGATTGAATCTGCTGCAGCTGTGAACAAAAAGATCTTTGTGTCCTCTTGGCTCATTAACATTCCAGTGGTGGGGGTTGACGTTCCACAAAGTACAAGCACATGTTAACCCTTAGCACACTGGTCCTGTGCAGAGGGGAGCAGTTCTTGGGGAGCCCCATCAGGCTGTCTGCCATTGGGGCAATGCAGAGTTATGTCTTGGGTGCCCCATGATGTGTTAGCTACGTAAAACAAAAATGCTAGTTCTCTTAGGGGAGATCACATCTTCCGCTCCTATGGAACTCACAATGCGATCTACAAATGATGGCGGACGGCAGGGGCATGACTCCTCCCCTTCCATTCCATCCCCAGTGACGGAGCGGTCACATGATCAAATGGTTCATGTAAACTCAGATAGCAAGGCACAAACAATTGTGCAAGTGAAAAAGTTATTATTATTATTATTACTACTAATGCATAATCGAATACAGTGTCAATATTTTCATTCCAAATCTTGGATAATTATTAGAACTGAGATATTAGGGGAAAGCTCTAGTTATGTTCTCGATTTAGATGTTGAAAACTGGGCAACTTTATTACATTATGTAATAAAATAATAATTGGAAATGTACTTTTTCTGTGCATTCGCCTAAGCAGTGCTTCTGCCTATCTTGCACCTGTACTATACTGTATTACAGCTTGATATGGGGAAAACATATGTCATATCCCACACTGAAAATGTAAAAGAATGAAGTGCTTTGATACTGGAGATTGTTTTGCAGATGTTTCTAGTTTTATCGTTTCTAAGGGCCCTGTTATTGGTTGGAGGGCGAGATTGCTTTGCTGGCTTAAGAGCAGAACAATTAAAGTTTTCTTTAAAAATGCATTCTTTTTATAGAGAGCAGAGTTTGTTGTTTAATGACATCCAGTTGCTGCTCTGTGGCTAGCCAGTAAAAATGGAAAGCATGCATGCACAAAATACTGTCTCAAATATACACTTTTTATGACCTTCAGTTCCCGTGCTGTATAGCGTCCTTCACAAATCTCTGTGCAAATACATTACTGCTTGCGATTAAAAACAACATATGCTCCTGGATAGCACTGTATTTCACTATTTGTTTTTGCTGTATGGCTTCTTCTTACATGCCTATTCTTAGTAACTTAAGTTTTATTCAAATAAAATATTTATTGTAAATCTTTGTAGAAAATTATTATGTTAATAAATGTTTTGATAGTATTGGTATAATTGGAGTGTATTACAATTAGAGATGCTTACTTGACGTGGTGTTTTGTTTTAGTTTTTATTGGCGGAATATGTGAATTTCATCATGTTGTATATAAAAATAAATATAAAATCGGTTGAAATGTTTTCAAGTATTATTTGTTAAATACATGTATATTTTTATACTTAAATACATTGTATTATAAACACGGACACCCCCTGTTGCTAAATTATGGCCGCTTTTTATTTTTAAGGCCTTCTTGATATGCTGCACCACATCTTGGCTACCTCTCCTGGAAGCAATTCTACCTACATCAGGGACATTTTTGTGCATTATCTGGCTGAGTATCTTGGTTCCCATATGGCCATATTGGCTTCTTTGTGATATTAGTTGCTGGATTTTACATCTTGTTGTTCCTCATACAGGGGTGTAACATCTCGGGACTTGATCATTTAGCTACTCTATAGCCATTTTTTGTACTATCTGCATAGGGCATGTTTTGCAACCTATAGATCTTTAGGGGATACGTAGTTCACATATGTGTCTTTTTGTATCCACCATGCATACATTTGTACTATTTTTTACATCACATACTGTTCCATTTGAGGGGTATTCATTCATGTGACATTGGCTTCATTGTCAGCAGCATATTCATTTTTGAGGCTTATGAATATATGGTAACATTCCTGTTGATGACCGTCCGGTCGAGATTACTCTGGGAACATTGTCCCCAGGGTGATCTTTCTATTTAGGTTCCATTTCCTATGGTACTCTTTTTTGCAAGTAGTCATTATTATTTGTCCTTTTAGGCATTAATTTTTTTTCAGGAAGTTTTTCTTGTCTGTGCTCCATGTGTGTTATTTTAGTTTTATGTGTTAGATGTGTCTGATTAAAATGATTGCCCGTGAGGAAGTGTGAAACACGAAGGGTGAGCATGGCATGCTTGGGAGAGCAGACACGGTCGACGGAGCTGTGACTCCAAGGAGCACACAGAGGGTATCCCCTGATGGAAGGAGGCAGGACAGTACCCTCCGCAGCAAGAGGAGAAGAAGGATGAATTAAACCGCTCTGACACTAAAAAGCAACCAGGCTGAGAGGACCTTTACACATGCTAAACAAGATTAACAAATTGCGAGTATGCAATTCTTAAACACTATTTCTATGTACTAAATAAAGAACTTTATTGCGCCATCAGAAGGGTTTTTTTTTGTACTCTTATGTTCGAGAGAGAGAAAGAGATAGAGCACTTTTTGTGGTTTTTCAAACTGTTAGTCACTTTTTGCAGGGTATGTATGGTGGAGTGTTTGTACACATTTGTATCTTGAGAAGGTCCTCTACGCATGATCAGAAGTTTTCAGTAAACCTTTTTCTTTTCAGAAGTTCTGCGAGTACTGGTTATTGAAGTTCTGCGAGTACTGGTTATTCTGTTCTCTGCATTATTCCTGTTATCATGCCCCCAGGCATATTACCCTTGTACGTCTGTGAGTGCATCTTATCTGACATTGAGATAAATATGGGCGAGAAATAACTGACACCTTTTATTTTTTTTTAAATTTAATTTTTTTTTAATGTTAATATTTGTTTTATTTAATATTGTCACGGGAAACCAGGAACTTTTTATATTTGTACCATGATCATTCATTCGGCAAAACAAGGTAGTATAAACAAAATGTAGATAATTTCAGTAAACCCACGTACAACAAGAAAAATTAAACAATTTACAGTTAAAAGTACACTTACTGGGGGTCTGGGGGAAAAATCTAGGCTTTCCTTGGTGCAGGGCGCCCACTTCGGTGGGCTTACTCTGACCGGGATATCCACATGGCTCTCCTGGTCCTCTTTCCGGATTGAAATCCTAGCCGCAACCACTACGGTCGATTTGTAGAACTTGGGCGCAAAAGACGGGATTTTATTCTTTGCGAGGCAGACTTTCCTAGCTACAAAACGAAGCTTCATCTACACAAGTCACTGGAAAGTCTGGTTCTCTGCCTCGGCCATCTCCTTACATACACTCTGCTAAGCTATCATTACCATGGAGATAGGAGGAGCAACCAATCAGGGCACGGGAACCCTATTCCACTAGCCAATAGAAACTGGGGCTCGTCTCTTGGCTGACATCAGAGGAGGAGGCGTGTCAAGCTGGCTCGGGATGCCTCGTGGGCGTGACATATGAATTGACCAATGGGAAACTTGCCGACATTCCGCAGTTTCCCCCAGTCAACCTATTGCCACCTACTAGGCAGGCTCCACTAAGTCTTGCAGATCAAAGGGTCCTCCCCACAGGGGGTCTCTGTTCTCTGGACTCAGTACTCCGCCCAGACCCAGCCACTTAGCACCCCAACACCTCTCAACATCCCGTCTTCTCTTTGAACTACGACTCTATGCAGACATGCTGGCACCTTAAGCAGATGCCCAGGCTGACTGCATAGAGACATAAGAAATGTATCAAACATAATAAAGCATATTTTAATACATGGGGGACCTTGGGGAGACTCATAGCTGTAAATGGAATAGGACTGAGATATATGGGCTCGAAATCCAGGAGTTCGGGGGACACTGGGCAGCCCCGGTTTAATACACCCCACGTACCGGCAAATCATGCCTGCTCGCCGGCGAGAATTAAGGGACTACCGGTAGCTCCGGCCCCCGAACTCCTGCAAACAAAATAATTGTATTTCTACCCAAATATCCCACCTAAAACTTACACACAGAAAGTTTCATGAGTCTGGGGCAAAGGGAACATGGAAAATAGAAAAGCAAGGGTCACTTTAACTTTTACATGTTATAATACCAGTCCCTTGGTTTATGGTTCTGTGTAGCTGCCAGGGACCCCACAGTTTCAGGGGTAACCAGAGGGCTTAACCTTTATTGTATAGCCTGGTAAACCTCTCACTGTCACACCTCCCCCTTCAAGATGAAGGCTCCAGCAAAGTCACCTTATCTGGTGGCTTGCTAAACCGGAAAATCCTCGAAGTTCCAGGAATGTGACATAGTCTCTTTAGCTGGTAAAGTCCTCCAGTACTGTGGGATCCCTTGCCCTCTCCATAGTCCGAGTTCAACCGGGCAAGGGACCACTGCAACAACATGCTCCCCTCCCCTGCCCCCTCGGGTAGCCACGGTGGTCACAAAAAGCTGCCAGATTGTGGGGGTGCTGATGGTAGCCTGGAAGATCAGCAGAGCTTGAAATGCCGGTCCTTAGTAAAGGGGTCAGTCAGGACACTAAATCCCTATAATACCCTTGCATGTCCCATATTCCCTCCACTATCTTTTCCCCCTTCACCTGGACACTGAACCCAGTCTGGTGAAGGGGCTGCTGACCCCCAGGATCTATCGGGCGATCAGCACACTATGCCCCACTTGGCTCATCCATAGCTGGGACCCTCTGTCTCCCTACTCGTTCTCGCATCCACTCCCACAGAGGAGCTGCAAGCTAGGGAGCTGTCTCCCCCTGCTCCACAGAGTCTTCCCTAAACCTCCAAAGAACCTCTAACTGGTCCCTTGGGCTGTCTCTGATCTAGCCAGAGCTCCTGGGTCTGGGTCCCAGTCAAAACGCATACCCTGATCCGCAGGCAAATTGGCATCTACCTGCACTACCTTCTGGTACCACTCACTGAGCTCAGGTAGCTCACTTTTATCAGGGAAAAAGTCACAATGGGGCACATTGTACACATGGGGACACTAGTTAGGCATGGTCTGACTTACCTGCCTGGTCATTTCGTGGTCCTCCATGTGCGTGGGCTCCAAATGCAGGGGAGCGACGACCTGGGGGTTGGGCTCCAAAAGCTGGGGAGCAAAACCCACCTTGGTGGGCAGCGGTGTTGACTGCAACTCTGCCTGGGCTACTGCCCACTATTGGCTCTGTGTGACTGGGGTCACATGAGCATCCTCTTCTGGCAACGCCACTGGCATCCCCGTCCATGGGTACCAATGATCTGGGCAGACCATATCAGGTTGCCTCAGGGTTACCATAGCCAAAGGGACCCCCAGGCCAACTGCCTGCCGATCACCTGGGGTCCCTAGGTGAAAAAATAAATCTTTGTGGACCGGTTGGTTGTCTTGCCTGATGGCTGCACTCTGCAACCCAACGCAGAGCTCCATAGCTGGATCACGGGTAGGGACTGTAGAGACCGCTGATTGTGTCTTGTCCTGGAACTGCTGCACGTATGCTGGCTCTTCGATCTCCGGGGACAGGGTCATGCTGGTCACAGTGCCTGTAGCTGGGGAACGTTACCTCAGACTGGGGTTACTCGATCGGGGGGTACCGGGGACTTCCACGGGGTTCACCACCCGCTTCCCACCTGTGGCCAGGCTGACACACAGCTGGTCACCATTTTGGCAACCATGAGGCATGGCACCCACGTAGCACCATCCTCTGCCATCACGTGGCTTTTGGGGAGGCAGGATCCCCAGCATCAGCGTGGCTGATCTCTTTCTCGGCCACCTTTGGCTCAGCTGATGGTTTGGTGTTAGAGTGTCAGCTCTTTGGAGTGCCTTGTTCACCAGCACTCCGGCGGGGTTTGGGACCCACTACTTGGGTTGCGCCCGCACTGCATGACCCGTGCCCCTCGTGGGGACCGCGAGGCATGGCACCATCCTCAGCCTGGATGGAGGCAATCAGGGAGGCAAGATCCCCAGTGTCGGTTTGGCTGATCTCTCCCTCTTCATCTGTAGTTTTCAGATGAGTCCCGGGACAGGGAGGCTCAGCCCATGGGAGTGCTGGCGCTCCGGCACTCCCATGGGGGGTAGAACCAGCTCCACAGTGGGCACCCTGGTCAGCTCCTCACCGATCCCCCTCATGGGGATCACAAGGCATGGCACTGTCAGGGCACCATCCTCAGCATGTACGGAGGCTTCCATGCACGCAGCAGCACTAAACACCATGAAGCTGCCCTCCTCAGCACCCCCCTCGGCTCGCGGCTGTCCCTACTCCAGATAGGGGACCCATGGAGGGACATCTACTGTAGGCACTGGTTCCACCGGCACACCAACGGGGTGCTGAAACCTCTGTCCCTGTACCCAGGACAGAGTGGGGAAAGGTCTCGTAAGACCGCCCGTGAACCTGGTGAGCTGTGCCGCCTGGTCCTCGGTCACACCAGGACAGCCAGCAGCTCTGCCATGTCATACACCGGGATAGGACCGGCTCTTGGAGGAATCCCAGGAGGGATGAGGTCCCTCTACCAGGTTCCCTAGAGGGGCTCAGTCTCCAAGTTCACGGACCCCTCAGTAGTGGTCACAACCACTACCCCAAGAGTACGTTCAACCCCGCCGGTTGCGTGCCACTCCACATCTCGGATCGCCTTAGCTCGCCCAGGCACCTGTGACTGGTAACCTTCATACCGGGCAATCATGGTAACACGGGTCCAGAACCTATACCGTCCTGATAGTCAAGCCATTTTCACCCTTTGGCACTTTGAATTGACCAATGGGGAACATGACGACATTCCGCCGCTTCCCCAGTCAACTCATTGAAACCTACTGGGCAGGCTCCACTAAGTGTGACAGACCAGAGGGTCCTCCCCGCAGGTCCTCTGTTCTCTGGACTCAGTACTCCGCCCTGCCCTGGCCACTTGCTCAAACTAAGGAACATGGGATTTGATCATCTTGTTTCCATACAGGTCGTGCATCAATGTCACTCCTGAAGGACCTGTTCCCACATCATCTCATTATACGATTTGGAAATGTTCCATGGCCAGCCAGAAGGCCGGATTTAACAGCGCCCGATTTCTTCATGTTCGGGTACCATAAATCAACTGTCTACCAGAAAAGATCAAGGACTATTCAAGACTTACAGTACGTAAGCAAATTGAACAGGAAATAGCCTGTATTCCACTTACAACCTAAAGGAAAGTGCTGCACAACATAGTTGTTCGTGTGCGTCAATGCATACATGAAAATGGTGGTCACTTAAAAGGATTTATTTTCAATACCTAGGTCTTATAATAAGCTGTAGTATTCTTTTCAAACTGCTGTTTTGTATGATACATATACAAAAGCAGTGTCCCCGGCACTAAAAGGTTGATGACCACAATACCATATCCCAAAGACAGTCCTGGATGGAATAACAGTCCTGGTAGATGAGTAATTGCACCAACAGAAGTTCTGATTGGAATGATTAGTCCTCAAACAATCAATTCTAGGTGGTTTCTGTAATTACAAAAGAACAAAGACACACCATTGCGCAGTATTGAAGACCACAAAGCCCTAACCAAGAAATGGGAAAAAACCCCACTTACAAGATATATTCTTGTTGGTTCAGGGGAGAGAATCTGTTGCAGGCTCCTTCTCCACCTCGATATCCACGGACCCCACGTGGTTCACAGGATGAATCTCTTTACACTGGAAGGCGCCCTCGCGGGAGCAGCATACACCGCAACAGCCAATGTGCAAAGAAAATAAAAACAGCCTAGTTTACTACGCACATACACTTTAATAACAATATAAAAAAGCCACACTACCCACACTTACAATATGTAAGGGCAAGGGGTGCCTCTTACGAATGCCGTCCACAACCTGTATCCAGCCAGGTAGGAAGTGAGACACACACAATCATGCGCCGATTGATGACGTCAGCGGCGCGGCGCAGGTCACCTCTGCAACACCAGATGGACGCAGCGGTTTCTCAGCTCACATGCACTGTACTAAGCTCCTCCTCCCTACGCATTTCATGACCATGTGTCACTTCCTCAGGGGATGCATCCCCCGTCCATCTGGTGTTGGAGAAGTGACCTGCGCCGCGCCGCTGACGTCATCAATCGGCGCGTGATTGTGTGTGTCTCACTTCCTACCTGGCTGGATACAGGTTGCGGACGGCATTCGTAAGAGGCACCCCTTGCCCTTACATATTGTAAGTGTGGGTAGTGTGGCTTTTTTATATTGTTATTAAAGTGTATGTGCGTAGTACACTAGGCTGTTTTTATTTTCTTTGCACATTGGCTGTTGCGGTGTATGCTGCTCCCGCGAGGGCGCCTTCCAGTGTAAAGAGATTCATCTTGTGTACCACGTGGGGTCCGTGGATATCGAGGTGGAGAAGGAGCCTGCAACAGATTCTCTCCCCTGAACCAACAAGAATATATCTTGTAAGTGGGGTTTTTTCCCATTTCTTGGTTAGGGCTTTGTGGTCTTCAATACTGCGCAATGGTGTGTCTTTGTTCTTTTGTAATTACAGAAACCACCTAGAATTGATTGTTTGAGGACTAATCATTCCAATCAGAACTTCTGTTGGTGCAATTACTCATCTACCAGGACTGTTATTCCATCCAGGACTGTCTTTGGGATATGGTATTGTGTTCATCAACCTTTTAGCGCCTGGGACACTGCTTTTTGTATATGTATTTTGTTAATTAGATTTGGAACTGTATTGTTTGTTGTCCCCTTGGCTGCAATTGTATTTGCACTTATCATTAATTTGCTTTAGTGTATTCACATTATTCCACATATTATCTATTGGATCGAGCGCTGATAGAGAGTGTTTTTTAGTTAGTTGTAGTTCGTTGCTGTTTTGTATGATATATACATATTCTCATTTTCTATTAAATTGGTATTTCTACATG